>NW_017308354.1:26799-29218 GCF_000935625.1 Nanorana parkeri | reverse complement strand
CCCCATCCAACAACTGCTTGTAGAATACTGCGTGCACTCACAAGCAATGCCAGCTGGGCAGGAAATAGAATGTGAACTGTGTCGCCGCGTTCACCATTCCCACACAATTCACATAAAGCAACAGGAGATATCCAGTGACCTAAGTCTGTTCACACCACACGACCTGAACTCCGGCCCCCCAGCTGTGATGAACCTACAAATCCCAACATGCATCTGCCTATTGAAGTCATGCCTGTGGCTGTCTCATGGGATTTGTAGTTCCGCGGCAGCGGTAACCGCACTCACTGATCCGCATAAGCCCTGGTGTGAATTGGCTCTAAGTGTACTTTGTCTTACAATGCACTTATCCTTTACCTCACACTCTCCCATATTATTACTTATAATGTCTCGGGCCACAACTAATGGTTATTTTCATAATCAATTAGTGGACCGATTATTTAGATTTTCGGATAAAAAAATAAAAAAAATACCGTCCTAAATTTGAAATAAAATATGCAGATGCCGCGTTACAAAGTTTCTTTCAGAATAAAACTGCACGCACATTTTTTTGCAATCGTAATTCTGCAATGGAACACGCAGCATTGCGGGACCGTGCATTCCAGTGCGGGCGATCACACTGCGGGTGGGAGGCGCATTTGGGGTGCCATTGAACGCACCTCCCGCAGCAGAATTTGTCACGCTGAAACCGAAACTTACTTTTCCACCTTTTTATATATATTTTTTTAATCATTGTATTGTAAGTACATGGCGCCGGAATAGCTTCATCCCGGGGAAGGCGGCTGCCAAGTGTCAAGCTACAGCAGCTAAATGTAAATATTGCACCCGCCCACTACCTGCTGTAGCCAGCCTGCTATTGGCCATTTCAAACTGCAATAGCCAATAGCAGGCTGGCTGGCTGTTGCACCCGCCTACTGCTTACTGTGACCTCCTCCCAGCGTGGAGGAGCTAGGTGACCCAACCAACTAATAGATAATGAGGATAGTTTACAACTATTCTCATTATCAATTGGTTGCAGCCGTAATAATGTCCCAAACACTGTTTGAAAATACTGACCCATGAATGGCTTAAAGCAAATAAAACCCGAACTGAACTTTATTAAAAGGAGAACTCTGGGGTCAGTGCTTTTCCCCATAGTTCTCCTAAGGGTAACGGGAGGACACAAACTAGCGTCCTCCCGTCACCCTAGGCTCAGTATACCGCGAGCTACAGCTCCCTATATACTGAGATGCCGCAGCTGAAGCGGATCGCAACAATTATGTCTGGATCTGCCCAGCTCCGTGAGTGACAGCTGGCTCTGCCTATGTAGAGGCAGAGCCACAGAGCCAGCTGTACCCGCCCCCTCTCCTGTCCGCTCCGCCAGTCAGCGCTGGAGGATCGGACAGGGGAGGGGGGAATCCCTGAAGGGAGCCGTGAGTGACAGTCACTGGTCTCTGAAGCGAGATGATCGAGAAGTGAGTGCCGGTATGTGTTCCCGCTCACTTCCCGATCTACTGAGCTGACCTGTGACAGTCTCATTGTCACAGGTCGGCTAGAACTATGAGGATGAGTGATTATCACTCGCCTCATAGTTCTCCTTTAAGTTTACAAAAGCGCCGTACAACAGTTGCCATTAGATTTCTTTGCTAACATACAGTTCTCATTCTCCGTTTCATATTAGCACCTCTGACTCTGCCTACGTGCATTCCAGCAGCTGCTGCGTTGCATTTCTTAGGGCACAAGTCCATATACCCTATCACACTCCTAACTGCTTAATCCAAGAATGAGCAGGTGGGTGGGTGGGTGCAGAGGTGATCGACGAATGGCACCGGCACTCCAATTACAGACATGATGCATCTTTATTGACAAGAATGCGACATATCACACAAGTGCAACGTTTCGGGGTCACTATTCATATAATTTCTTAGGGCATGTTCCCTGATGGTGACAACAGCGGATCAGGTCTGTGTAATGGGGTCAGCATAGTCTCCATTGGGAAACTGTGTGACAGGATAACAATGGAGGGACCGGGACAGAGTATTGGCACCATCACAGGACGTTCCTGAACAAGGACCTCCATAGTAGGATCATTGTGGACAACTGCACAGCCCCCCTGAGACCCTGCAGAGCCCAACACAGATCCTGCATTGTGGGTGTGGGGGGGGGGGGGGGGCTGTGCAGGATCAGTGGGGGGCTCTTCAGAGTCTCAGGGGGGCTGTGCAGGATCTGTGAAGGGCTCTGCCGGGTCTCAGGGGGGCTTTGAAGGATCTACGGTGGGCTCTGCGGGGTCTCGGCAGCCTGAGACCTGCATCAGAGATCCTGTAGAGCCCACAGCTTTCCTGCTACGCTAATAGCGGAACATGTCAAAAGCTGGATACAGCGTGTGCATTGTATCCAGTGACTGACAGGTTACGCAAAAAGTATTAAACAGGAAGGGGTTAAG
>NW_017308354.1:9905-26726 GCF_000935625.1 Nanorana parkeri | reverse complement strand
GTCTTGCCTAGGGCAGCCCCAAACCAGAATACACCACTGACTGTATCGCTGCAGCTCGGCTTTAAAGGAGAACTATGAAGCGAGTGCTTTTCACTCACCTCATAGTTCTAGCCGACCTGTGACAATGAGACTGTCACAGGTCGGCTCAGTAGATCGGGAGGTGAGAGAACACATACCGGCGTTCGCTCACTTCTCGCTCCTGTCACGGCTCTCTGCCGTGACAGGGGAGAGATTTACCCTAAGGAGAACTATGGGGAAAAGCCTTAACCCCATAGTTCTCCTTTAACTTGGTATACCTGGAGCATCTGCTATGCATGACGGGGACTCGTTCTTCAAGTTTCTACTTTACTTGTATTTGCTTTATTATGAAACTCCTCCGTTTCATTTCAGTCATGGAAAGTACAAGCTCGGTACAATGGCCTTGCAGAGTTCATGTTCCCCGTGTTTGCACAGGTTTCCTCCTACAATGCAAACACATATAGGTAGAGGAGCTGGCTACTGACCAAAATGCCGTTCGGGCCAATTTATACTTCTCCTTTGTATTATGCGTTTTAAAGCAAATCATTATCTTGTAGTAGCTTTATGGGTTTTAATATGCACGTTGCAGGAGATTGGGTACCGGCATTCTGTACGCAGTGCAAACCAAATGGGAACATTTCACATATGGTCTCCCTAGTCTCGATTCGGGTAAACTGAAGGCAGCACGATTGTCTAAAATATATTTTATTATTTAAGTCCTGCCCATAACAGAAAACTAAAACAAATGTAGTAATCCACATTTTGTATGAGCTATTTACACCATAACGTAGTGTTCTGCAATGCACGCATGAGTTGCATTAGCAGCCAACTCATTTAAAATTGGATTTTTTAGGTCCGTTGTGAACAGGGCCATCCCTAGAATGAGGATCACATTGTGCCACAGTGGGAGGGGGCAGCTTGCTGCCCCCTTTCCTACCAGCGCGTCCCAGATTGCCAAGAGCTCTTAACCTGTGACACTGTGACCAGCATCCCATCCAGCTCACTGATGTTACTGGTTACCAGGAGCCGAGTGGGAAACTCTGGCTGGCATCCTGCCAAGCTCCTGGCAACCAGTAAGCTAAGTGTTACACTGGACAGAGCCGGAGCCAGAGATACTATTCACCCCACTGCCTCAGGCGGCAAAACGTGTAGGGACACCCCTGGTTGCCAGGAGCTGAGCGGGACACTCTGGCTGGCATCCTGCACAGTAACCAGTAGCATCAGTGGGCTAGGTGGTACACTGGACAGAGCCAGAGGTACCATGCACCCCCGCCTCAGGCGGCACGTGTAGGGACACCCCTAGTTGGCAGGAGCTGAGCAGGACACTGACTGGCATCCTGCCCAGCAACATCAGTGAGCTAGGTGGTACACTAGACAGAGGCGGAGCCAGAGGTGCCATGCACCCCCTGCCTCAGGTGGCGAAATGTGTAGGGACACCCCTGGCTGTGCAGATGCATTTGTGCATTGCGATTGGCTATAACACAGGTGCGCTACAACAAACTACAGATGTGTGGAAGAAGGAGGTCACCGCTCCCAAACTCTCACCACAAATTGGTGTCAAGAGACTCAAGTCCAATCAGATGCAGCCTGTCCATGCTCCCCATACATCATACACAGCAATGAAAACAAAATGGCTGAAATCCAATGATCTCAGAGTTCAATAAAACTTTATTGTTCTGGAGAACATGCACATGGAAGCCCCACTTGGGACCCACCCACTGTAGAGTAGGAAAGTCCCAAATGGGGCTTTTATGTGCGGTTCAGTGACTGCAGCTAATCAGCGCATTGGACTTGATTCAACCATCTGTCATGTATCTGCTAATAAAACGCTATTCACAAACCTCAGCAAGAGACTTCTCCTTTATCAGATACCTAAAGCTGACCATACATTTCATCCGAGTCCTACTGAGTAGTGTGTGTTCCCCTCGGGATCCCCCCTGTGTTCAGCAAAAACCACAATGACTGCCGCCAATCAGCTACATTCACAGTGCAGGTAATCGGACCTAAATATAAAAGTATAACACAAGACAAAGAGCCAGCAGGCAGGATTCCCCCTTCCAAGCCGGAGTATACCAATCAAACAAAGGAAGCTGCTAATCAGGCAACGTCTGCTCCGCCGTCTCTTTAGCTAACCCATAGCGCTCTAGGCGTCATCCGGCAAGCGTTTTATGTGAAACAAAGATCGTATGCATATAGTAATTGTTCAGACAGAAATGGGGAACCAGAAAGGTAGGAGTGGATTGGTCACCCAAATAAAACAGAAATAAAAACTGCAAACAAAATATACAATGTGACCACTTCCTTTTTTTCCAGCCGATATCTCCGCGTCTGATAAAATATACAGGAAATCCAGAGGGGTCCCACTTATACATCAGAGATCAACTAGGAAAAAACATCGTCTGATAAACGATTCTCAATCCAAATTGATCTTAAATACAAAAAAATCATTGATTTCAAGTAATAGATAATCGTCAATAAATGACTTATTGTGATCTCTATGTGCACATTTGGTCATTTATTGGCGCATATTTATTACTTGAAATCAATACATAGGGATGCACCGATACCACTTTTTTAAGACCGAGTACGAGCACCGATACTTTTGATCAAGTACTCGCAGATACCAATTACCGATACTTTTTCTTAAAGGGACAGGTCACATTTTTTCTAAAGCAATACAAACTAATGCTTTAAGGTCACTTTCTTAATGTTATGATTCATGAGATGACGAGGGAGCATGACGCCGGCTTCCCGGCCAGTCAGAATGCCGGGCGCTGCGTCATTACACGACACCCTGCTTCCGGATTTGCTAGCTTCCTGATACAGGAAGTACTCGTGCTAGGTATCGGAGCATTTGGGGCGAGTACGAGTATCAGCACAGATACCGAAACTAGTATCGGTGCATCCCTAATTTTTTGTATTTAAGATCAATTTGGATTGAGGATCATTTATCAGGCCGCGTGTTTTCCTAGTTGATCTCCGATGTCTAATTACGTGGGAACCCTATAGTGATTGTTCCTGGTAATCAATTAGAAATCACGACTCCTCCATGTTTCTTTTGTTGCTAGTTACAGTTTACTAAAAGGTACAATCTAATGTTCTATCGTTCCTGAAAACTTTTTTTCAGCCATGGCACCCTTGGAAAGTTAACACAATCTTGGGGTGCCCCAGTCTAAAATGTATAAACAGTAAATGTAAAAAATGACATGGGGTCCCTTCTAGGGCTGCAACAACTAATCGACATAATCGATTATTGAAAAAGTTGTCAACTTTTTCAATAATCGATTAATCGGCTTCCGATCAGTTGGCCCTGTTCACAGCTCCACACGCTGTGCGCCGCACCTCCTCCCCACCTCACGCTCGCCGATGCCAGACCCGCATCCACGCGCCGCACCTCCTCCCCGCCTCACAGTCACCGCCCACCCACATCCACGATCGGCACTGGGACGCGGGGAGATGAAGTAAGGAGGTGTGGGGTGATGACAGCCGCCGATAGACAGGTCCGATCTCAGAAGCAAGTTGCTGGAAGACTGCTCAGGTAAGCCTGCACTTTCCCACACATGGTGCTCTATAATGTATTGCTGGGATTTGTATTCCTCTATAGCTGATGGTACATTGTGCTGTATATTATACATAGGAATACAGATCCCAGCAATACATTATACACTGTATGTACAATGTATTGCTGGGATTTGTTGTGCTCCTATATAGCTGGTGGTATTTTGCGTTGTATAGGGATTACAAATCCCAGCAATAATACATTATACAGCGCAATACCACCAGCTATAGAAGAGTACAACAAATCCCAGAAATAATACATTATACAGTGGTGCAATGCTGAATACCACCAGCCATAGACTACAAAACCCAGCAATAGTACATTATACAGCACAATGCAGAATACCACCAGCCATAGAGGACTACAAAACCCAGCAATAGTATATTATACAGTGCAATGCAGAATACCGCCAGCTATAATGTACTATTGCTGGGATTTGTTGTATTCCTCTATAGCTGGCGGTATTCTGCATTGCGCTGTATAATGTACTATTGCTGGGTTTTGTAGTCCTCTATAGCCGGTGCCATTCTGCATTCATTGCTGTATAACTTTACACTTGCTATTTCACTATATTGCACACCACACTATCTTTTTTCTTTTTTACTTCCACCGCTCCAAGCTTGCTCCTGTGATGGACTACAATCTCAATACAAACTAGTAGTTCCATCACTGGAGCCTTTTTTTAAACTTAATTTTATTGTTTATCCGATTAATCGAACCTAATAATCGGCTAACTAATCGATTTTGAAAATAATCGTTAGCTGCAGCTCTAGTCCCTTCAAAATTCCTACCAGGTCCTTATCTCAGATAGGGGGTCTGGTATGAATTTTAAGGGGGAGCCCCACACAAGAAAATAATCCAATAATGCCACCTTTAAAAGGTCAGAGCCCCCTATGCATCAGGAGCCCCCTGTTTACATCAGGAGTCTCCTCCTTTCGCATAAGCATCAGTCCCCTTTACAGCAGGATCACCCTCCTTTCACATCAGAGTCCCCTTTACATCAGGAGTCCCCTCCGTTCACATCAGTGTCCCCTTTACATCAAGGGCCACCTCCTTTCACATCAGAGTCCCCTTCACAGCAGGAACCCCCCTCCACATCATAATTCCCCTTTACAGCAGGAGCCCCCTCATTTCAAATCAGAAATCCCCCTATTTCAGAGGCATGAAACTGTGTGGAAATTTTGAGGCACCCCAGAGAAAGGCTGACCTACCTATATTGGGTGCTCACTACTTTACCAAGCATTGCTTCAAAACACGTTCTCACATTCTATCCTTCCATTCACAAATCCTGTGCGAGTCCAATCAGCATGACGACTGCCAACCAAGAGTCACGCTTCAACGATTCTCAAATTTATGATCTTCTGTTAAAGCCACTCCATTGTTTCCAACCCTCTTCCAGGCATAATTACGGCCTTAGAATTATTGCTTCCCCGGCATATCCAATAACAACAAATCCAAGAAAAATACGACGATGCCACATCAACCTACAGGGGCTTTATTCCTCGTCGCCCAAAACTGCAAAAACTCAAAGAAGCTAAGCAAAACGAGTTTGCTCGGTCTGCCTTAGTGTAGGTGAAGAACGGTGTTCTTTTGGTGATGCAAAGTGTTGTTCTTGCGTCAAACATACTTTTTGGAATTATGGCCCAAAAAGTTCAATCTTGTCTCTTCAGACCAGAACACGTTTCCCCGCATGCTTTTGTCCGTCTTGATATAAGTTTCTGCAAAATGCAGCCATGCGTGAATGTTTTGTAAGAAAAGGCTTCCATCTTGCCACTCTACCCCACTCACTGTACGTCCCTGCCATCAAGTGCCCAAATGACTGCTCACATACACTGTACGTCCCCGCCATCAAGTGCCCAAATGACTGCTCACATACACTGTACGTCCCCGCCACCAAGTGCCCAAATGACTGCTCACGTACACTGTACGACCCCGCCATCAAGTGCCCAAATGACTGCTCACGTACACTGTACGACCCTGCCACTAAGTTCCAAAATGACTGCTCACGTACACTGTACGTCCCCGCCATCAAGTGCCCAAATGACTGCTCACATACACTGTACGTCCCTGCCACAAAGTTCCAAAAGGACTGCTCACATACACTGTACGTCCCCGCCATCAAGTGCCCAAATGACTGCTCACATACACTGTACGTCCCTGCCACTAAGTTCCTAAAGGACTGCTCACATACACTGTACGTTCCCGCCAGCAAGTGCCCAAATGACTGCTCACATACACTGTACGTCCCCTCCACCAAGTGTCCAAATGACTGCTCACATACACTTACGTCCCCGCCACCAAGTGCCCAAATGACTGCTCACATACACTGTACGTTCCCGCCACCAAGTTACCGCACTTAATATTACGGTTTTAACTAAATTATCAAGCAGTCATAGTGAGAACCATTCACAATGACTGTTTGATATAATTGAGTGTAAAAAAAAAAAATATATGTTTTTAAATTACATACATAATAAAAATTAAACCCTTACAATGAAAATCTGCAGTTGCGCCCTAGATTTGTTTTTCCCCCTAAGGGGTTAATTTTTTTTATTTAACCCCCTCATGACGGCGATGTTCAAAGTATGTCGCTGTCCCCAAGTGTGACACTTGTATGCCAGGTGAGTACTATCAGCTTTTAGAGAAATAAAATGTTAGCTTTTAGTTTTAGCTTGAGAAGTACGGAAACATTTCTGAAATCCTAGACATGTCAGGGGTTTCCAAATAAAGGACAAATAAATAAAATTGAATACATTTTTTTTAGCTGTGCTATCTTTCTTTAAAAAAAAAAATTCAAACTGGGGAAAAAGTGTTTTATGTTTTTTTCCTCATTTTGTATTTGCCCCAAGTGAGGCGTTAGGCACACATGTGTGATATAATCATATAGCCCTATCTGTCCTCCAAGAAACAATATACAACATGTGTGGGTGCACTTAATAAGAAAGTATATTACTGACGTGGAAGAATAACACAGCAAAAATTTCAAAAGTGCGTAGGGTCTTGGCATTCAGAAAATATATAATGTTGGGGGGTTTTACGTCATTTTCAGGCCTAAAATGTGGCCTCAGTCATGAAGGGGTTAAGGAACAGAAACTGAAACAAAAGAAAAAAAACAACAACAACAACAAACTCAGGCATGGGCTATGTTCACACAATGTCTGGAGCAGATCTGCAAACGCAGTGCATTTTTGCCATGTTCCAGTGTTCCAGTGACATTAAAGTGGAAAAAAAAATTCCCTCCCCCCAATGTTAATGTCAGCACTTACCTTAAGGTCCGGTTCACACCTGGGCGTTTTGTAGCACGTTCGAACGCTCGAAATCCCATTATTACCTATGGGTATGGTTCACACCTGGACGTATTACAGGCCGTATGAACGCAATACAAAACGCCCTACGCCCAAAGAAGTACAGGAGCTTCTTTGGGGCGTTTTTGTCGCGCATTTCCATTTGGATACAGCCAGGTAGCCCTCGGAAATGCGCGTTTGTTACACGTTTTTTTAGCGTGAATCGCTGTAAAAACACGCATATTCAATAAGCCTAAGTGTGAACCCAGCCTAAATGAGGTTTGTTAATCCGATCTTCCTCTTCTTTCCTGACGTTTTCATCTGCCCCTCCAACGCTGCTGCGGGTCTCCGATCCAGCGCTGACTCCTCTGTTCTTGCTGGCACTTCCGATCCTGCGGTGTCTGCATGCGGGTGCACTCGCCCATAGAGTTACCTCGCGTCTCTGCTAGTCTCCCGGCCGAAGATCCTGAGCCTGAGCACTTTCGGATTCTCAGGGCGGGAGCGCGCGGCAAAAACGGGGTAAGTTTGAACCGCTGTTAAAGCGTTTTTTTTTTTTACTTTTTGCATAGATCTACTGCTTGCTAGGCTCATATATATGCAAAAAAATGGAGGCTTTAGAAACCCTTAGCAATGGAATTTCAGGTGCAGTCCAGTGTGCAGACCAGCAGCGTATCCACAGCAAGGCAGACAAGGCGTTTACTAGAGCTGCAGCTAACGATTATTTTTTAAATCGATTAGTTAGCCGATTATTAAGTTCGATTAATCGGATAAAAAATAAAATACATTTTAAAAAATGGCTCCAGTGATGGACTACTAGTTTGTATTGAGGTTGTAGTCCATCACAGGAGCGAGCTTGGAGCGGTGGAAGTAAAAAAAATAGTGTGGTGTGCAATATAGTGAAATTAAAAGTGTAAAATTATACAGCAATGAATGCAGAATGGGACCGGCTATTAAGGACTACAAATCCCAGCAATAGTACATTATACATCGCAATGCGGAATTCCACCAGCTATAGAGGAATACAACAAATCCCAGTCCTCTATAGCTAGTGGTATTCTGCATTGCGCTGTATAATGTATTATTGCTGGGATTTGTTGTACTCCTCTATGGCTGGTGGAATTCCGCATGGCGCTATATAATATATTATTGCTTGGATTTGTAGTCCTCTATACAGCGCAATGCAGAATACCACCAGCCATAGAGGAGTACAACAAATCCCAGCAATACATTATACATACAGTGTATAATGTATTGCTGGGATTTGTATTACTATGTATAATTTACAGCACAATGTACCATCAGCTATAGAGGAATACAAATCCCAGCAATACATTATAGAGCACCATGTGTGGGAAAGTGCAGGCTTACCTGAGCAGTCTTCCAGCAACTTCCTTCTGAGATCGGGCCTGTCTATAGGCGGCTGTCATCCGCCCACACCTGCTCCTCCTTACTTCTTCTCCCCGCATCCCAGTGCCGATCGTGAATTTGGCCGGGCGGTGAGAGTGAGGCGGGAAAGAGGTGCGGCGTGGAGCGTGGATGCAGGCGGGCAGGTCTGGCAGCGGCGAGCGTGAGGTGGGGAGGAGGTGCGGCGCACAGTGTGTGTGGAGCCGTGAACAGGGCCGACCAATCGAAAGCCGATTAAGTCGATGATTGAAAAAGTTGACAATACTAGCGTCCTCCCGTTACCCAAAGCTCAGTATATCGCGGTACACTGAGAGCGCCGCAGCGGATCCCGGCAATGCTGTCGAAATCCACCCAGCTGCGTAATTGTCACAAGTCGGCTCACCTCATAGTTCTCCTTTAAGGCCCCGTTCCCACTGCGCGATATGCAAATCGCGCGTTTGTCGTGCAATATCGCGAGATTTGCCGCGCGACATCGCGTTCAAGCTTGCATTGAGCAAGCTTGAATCGCGGCTAAATCCGCTCCAAAAAGGGTCTTGCTGGAGCGACACACGACCCGCGACAGCAGGACCCTTTGCCCCATTGAAGTGCATTGGAGCCGATAAATCGCTCGGTAATTTGACGCGATATCGCGGGAATTACCACGCGATAAATCGCTCAAATGTGAACGGGGCTTAACTGCTTATTCAGAATATGCAAGTGGATAAGTATGCAGTCTACGCACAAGTTCCCTTTAAATCTCCATCTAATGACACAATCAATACTGCATTTTATTAGGTCATTGCCACATAATCATTCAGCACCACTCATTGTTATCTGTCATTAGTCATATGAAATTGGTCAGCACCTCCCTGTTCTAACTTTTCAACCGTGGTGTAATTATTGAGAAGCAACTTCCCCGTAAGGACAAACTTTCACTTCTTCAAAACCATTCAACATCACCACTTTAAGTGTAATTAGCTATCACAGCGTTCTGCGGAGCCACAGAAAGTAGCAAGAAAATTAAAATGGACTACAACTTTAAATGAAAAAAAAGTTACATTTGAGCAACCAAGATACACTTAGTTGGGCAAAGTTTGTGTATCTTGGTTGCTCAAATGTAACTTTTCATTTAAAGTTGTAGTCCATTTTCATTTTCTTGCTACTCACTCCCGGGATGGACTACAATCTCAATACAAATGAGGAAACTAAAAATGAGATTGTAGTCCATCCCGGGAGCGAGCTTTGAGCGGTGACTACTTTACAGCACACACAGGGACCATGGGGAACAAAGGTAGCCACCCTCCAGAAGGAAGGACAAATAAGATACATTTATGTTCATAGTTCAGGTTCCTGAATGTATTTTTAAGATTAAACTCCTGAGGTAAGTGTCACTTTAAAGGGGATAATTGTGTCAGAGAAAAATGGCTGCTATCAGTTCCTATAAATCATTATTCTCGGACACAATTCAGGAACCTTAACTATGAACAACAATGTCTCTTATTTGTGTATCACTCGGCTGTAGATCCTCCAATCATCTCCGAGTTGGTGGCGACATGACGTAGCCCCCCTCCAGAAGGAAGGACAGTGTCAGCCCCAATTCAGAGATGATTGGAGGATCTACAGCCGAGTGATACACAAATAAAAGATGCATTTTTGTTCATAGTTCAGGTATTTGAATGTATTTTTAAGATTTAACCTCAAGTGTCACTAAGTTTGGCAGCTTGGCGAGTGCATAGAGTCATTTCCATTTCCTTTCTGATGTGCAATTCTGAAGGATCCAGCACATCGGAGCTGAATTTTCAGCTGGTCCGTACAGAGAAGTGTTCATGTGCGTCATGCATCATGTTGCTTTTTTCCCCAAACATCGCCTGTTCTATTCTGATTTGATTTCTCTATACAAGTCAAAAGGTAATGCAATGTACACGGAAAATAAAACCTCTGCAAGCCATTTGTCCCTATAAGCATGGAACATTTCACTCGCCTCTCGCAGAGTATGATCCTCGGGTACCTTTGTAACTACCAGCAGATCACTGCGAAAACAGGCAAACGGGCCTGGAGCTGCTCAGTCCTATACACTGACCCGTTCATTCTCACCGGGCCGCTGTCATACCAACAAATGAAGACTCCATCACAATTACAGACCCCTTTAGCCCAAATAAATATACAGCAAAGCTCAATTTTCTTTCCTGCACAATTGTTCATTGTCCATATTAAAGTGCACGACCGCAAATGTGTTAAAGCTCCTCCAATTATTTTATTCAGTTCCCCCGCTGACCATACAGACGATTTTACATCTGCACTCGCACCCAAATTACTCTCCGACGCTGTATTTCCGTCTCCATGATCACTCCGCACCTCCCATTCTAGATCTCCCCACAACGAGTATTTAGCACTTCCCATTCCCCCTACAGATAGTCATATCTCCCCTCCCCCAGTCCTTTTGTCCAAGACCCTTCACCCCTTAAATCATTCCACCATTTCCATTGTATACCTCCTCCTAAACAAACATAATTCAGCCTTCCCAATTCTATATTGACCTTCCCCATTTAGGTCACCATTCTATTACTCCCTCCCCAGAAAACTCATCCACTCCCTCCCATCATATCTTCCCCATAGATATAATGCGTCCCTGTCAATACTATATTTATAGTACTGCCCCTGCTTAATCATTGAACAAACCTTTGTATAGATGCCTCCCCTGCATACTCCACAACCTCCCATGTGATGGAGAGACCGCCCCCTACAGATATAAATTAGCCCTTCCAATTCTAGATTCCCCGCCCATGCTTAATCACTCCACCCCTTTCTATACGTCCCTCACCTGCATATTCATTCATCCAATCTCATTTTATATC
Organism: Nanorana parkeri; assembly: GCF_000935625.1. Lineage (NCBI taxonomy): Eukaryota > Metazoa > Chordata > Amphibia > Anura > Dicroglossidae > Nanorana > Nanorana parkeri. The sequence goes on along the minus strand of NW_017308354.1, from coordinate 15,627 downwards.
TTCATCACAAACATAATTCAGACCAACAAATTCTATAGTTCCCACCATAACATAGGCCCCGTACACACCAGGGCGTCACAGGAATGAACGTTCCAGCACGTTTGCTGGACTTTTTTTCCTACGTTTGGTGTGCGGCCCCCATTGGGTCCCTGGACACATACCAAACGCGGGAAAAGTAGTACATGTCACAAATTTGGCGACATGCATTCCGTGTTCGTTCCTGCTCGGCCACGTTTGGGGTGCCGTTACCTGGCCATGGCAACGCAAGCGCCTTCCACATCGAATGGTGCGCTTCTGTCCGTGCTTGACGCATGTTCACAGTACGTCCTGGTGTGAACGAGGCCTGAGAAAGCGCACGTGTTTATCACAGCCGTGGACTCTGATTGCTCAGGGGAACCTTCCCAAACTTTTGGCCTGGAAGAACACACTGAGCGTGTCACAAGATGACCCACTTTGGGGCTGTGTGTCCCATCATCCGTATCGCTATGCCCCATCCTCCTAGACACGGAGACCCGGTCATTCTATTACATTGGAGAAGGGTCAGTTGGGGATCCCATTGCTTCAGGGCTGCCCATGAGAACATGCAGGCAAGGGTGACTCCATGGGACTCTGCAAAGCAATGGAGCCACCTGAATACAGGGAACAAAGGAGGCAAGAGGGCTTTAAAAAAAAAAAAAAAAAAAAAAACAGGGCAAGCTTGAAGTATTTTTTCGCCTTTCCTGCATAATCATTCACGCCAAATTTTATATCCGTACCCCTATCAATCTAACTCTCTTTCCTCTGCATAATTATTCACCCTACTCTGTGTCCCTCCCCCACATAATAATCCCTCCACCCACGCTACATCTCCCACCCTAGCACAATCCTTCACATCTCCCTACATTCTCACCCCGGAATAATTCAGACCTCATTTTTTAGTTGCTTCCCATAAATACAACAACACACACACACACACTTTCCCTTATATTCAATTTTTTATTGACTTTTCTGCAACTGTATCCACTACAGGCCTCATCCCCCTATAATATTCAGAGCTACCCCCATGCCATATGCCGCTCTCCGCCTCATTTATTCCATTTTTTTTTTTTTACAACCACCAATTTACTTTTCCCATCACACAATAATTCTGCACTTGCCCCTCTCCATTGCATTCCCTCTTCTCATCATTTCATTCCTGGATAATACACCACCTCCCCACCCCGGCATAGTAATCCAGCACCCCCACATCTTGTCTCCTTTCTTGTTCCAATAAATCATCTTCAAAACCTCCCCCATTCATCACCTAACCCGGGCCACAGATTGTACGGCCATCAATAACCCGGGGAAGTGAAAGGAGAAAATCTCGCCCCCCCCCGCCCGAGTACAGATCTCTCACACTCTGTGCATTGTGTCCTATATGGGCCAGAAAGAGATACATCCTGAAAAAAATAGCTATAATTGTCAGACACATTGGATCAGGGCGGTGAAATCCAGCGCTGGGGGGCTGTAGGTTTTCATTCTCAGTATGATCAGAGCTGTCGTGTACCGATTGGGTTCTGTGCGGAAATATTAAAAATATTCTTCAAGTTAATCCACCCCCCCCCGAAAGGTTGAACGCCCATTATAGGTGGCCATGCACTGTATGAACTGGGCCTGTCACCACCATTCCATAAGGAGCCACAAAGGAAATTTTTGGGACGAACAGCCATTTTTTGGGTATTCTGACAGCGGCACACCCACTTCTGTTAGAATACAAGGCTCGCAGAGGGAGATTCGCCCATCCGTGCCGTTTAGCATGGATGATGGGTTCTTATTTTTTTAGGATTCAGCCTGCAGGATAGAATATATATATATTATAAATGGGTAAACCGTATTAGTCCAGTAGACAAGATGTCAAAAACGTAGTATTGCAGTGTGCAATGATACCTTTCTTGTTGGACTAACGTACGTATAAAAGACAAGCTTTCGAGATTGAACCTCTCTTCTTCAGGTCGGAAGCAATACCCCCAGAAGATGTGGGGGTGCTGTGGGTATTGCTTCTGACCTGAAGAAGAGAGGTTCACTCTCGAAAGCTTGTCTTTTATACGTTAGTTAGTCCAACAAGAAAGGTATCATTGCACACTGCAATACTGCGTTTTTGTCTTTTTTGACAAATATATATATATATCTATACACACACGGCCAGCTTAAAAGTCACAATCCCCCTCATTCTGCTTTTAATACTCGCCTTATAGGACGCCTCTTCATGCGATCATCTCCTTCCACTCGTTTCCAGCAGTCCCTCCAGCGCTGGTGCCGCTCTCTGATCCAGCGCAGACTGCTCTTGTCTTCTGCATCCCACGGAGTCTGTCCGGCCCACGCGCTCCCGGGTGCCTGCGTTCACTGGACACAGCGAGGGGAATTTATCAGACGTGGAGCAGACAAAATCTGGAGCAGCTGTACATGGCAACCAACCAGCTTCTCTCATTTTGAAATCTTAACTGAACAAACTGAAGAGAGAAGCCGATTGGTTGCCGTGCACAGCTGCTCCAGTTTTAATAAATACCCCCCATGTGTCTCTCCTCCTCCTCCTCTCCCTGCCGGTGACAAGGACTGCGCATGCGCATGCGCCTGCTGTGTCCTGCAGCCAGGTGCGAGCGGCACAGACTCCGGTAAGTAGCCACTTTTTTTTTTTGTATGTTGTGCCGTATATCTAGTGCCTGCTAGCAATACATACATACATACATACATACAAAATGGTAAAACGAGACTAATTCTACTTGGAAGTCCAGGGGTAGAACAGGAAGGTGCAATGGGGGAGGGCAAGTCTAGCCTCCCAGCAGTGCTTTACCTACAAATGCCAACATGCCACTGGGAGTCGTGCCTGTGGCCGTCAGTCTTGCAATGCATCATGGGACTTGTAGTTCCAGAACAGCGGGCAGCACAGTGGTGTAGTGGCCAGAGTATTTATTATAGCTTATTCCTCAGCCCGCAGACTTAAAGTGACACTAAACTCCGGAGTTAAATCTTAAAAATACATTCAAGTATTTGAATGAACTATGAACAACAATGTATCTTATTTGTGTATCACTCGGCTGTAGATCCTCCAATCATCTCTGAATTGGTGCTGACACTGTCCTTCCTTCTGGAGGGGGGCTACTTTTATTCTCCATGGTCCCTGTGTGTGTGTTGTAAAGTAGTCACCGCTCCAAGCTCACTCCTGTGATGGACTACAATCTCATGTTTAGTTTACTGAAACGTATTGAGATTGTAGTCCATCCCAGGAGTGAGCTTGGAGCGGTGACTACTTTACAACACACACACAGGGACCATGGAGAATAAAAGTAGCCCCCCTCCAGAAGGAAGGACAGTGTCAGCACCAATTCAGAGATGATTGGAGGATCTACAGCCGAGTGATACACAAATAAGAGACATCGGGGGGGGCGCAGGTCACCCCCGGTAACCCCGGAGAGCGCAGGTCACCCCCGGTAACCCCGGAGAGCGCAGGTCACCACCGGTAACCCCGGAGAGCGCAGGTCACCACCGGTAACCCCGGAGAGCGCAGGTCACCCCCGGTAACCCCGGAGAGCGCAGGTCACCCCCGGTAACCCCGGAGAGCGCAAGTCACTAATACAATTCCACTTTAACTTTTTCCATACCTCTCTCTGCATACTGTCACCCCTTTCATTCCTACTCATTTATTCTATTGTCTCCTACTTACTCTGCACAGCCAAGGGGTAAGGTCACACTCTCCGCTAAACATTAAACATATCTGAAAACATACATATCCAAATTCCGAATTCGTCACTCCTGAGAGGGGGGGAATCCAGCCCCTCCCCCTGTCACGGCAGAGAGCCGTGACAGGATCGAGAAGTGAGCGAACCCGATATGTATTCGCTCACCTCCCGATCTACTGAGCCGACCTGTGACAGTCTCATTGTCACAGGTCGGCTAGAACCATGAGGTGAGTGAAAAGCACTCACCTCATAGTTCTCCTTTCACATGAATTCCCTCCCTCTACTTCCCACTATTTGGGCCTCTCTTCTAAAACAGTTTTTTCTTCACCCCCCCCACCCCCACACAATATATATATTTCGCCCTCTCTCTATTACTGCACTCATCATCTCCTGCTCAATCTGAATCCACATGCTAGGCTTACCTCCAGGACACTGGGAGGCATGTTCACCCGTACAAAACTCCCTCTCATCTCACTTCACTCACCCTTCTGCTTCTCCTGACTTCAGGGATATCTCTCCCAATCCCGGCCCTCTCTTTTCTAACACTCTCCCTCCTAACCGGCACTGCCGTTCCTCTGGCCGCCTTCACCTTCGTAGCATCTCCAAAACTGTACCCAACGCATCTCCTATCCAAACCTCCCCTCATGCCAAGAAACCACAAATTATTATTATACAGGATTTATATAGCGCCATTAGTTTGCACAGCGCTTTACAATATAAATTACTCATCCACCTTACCAACCGCTCAGTGTCTGCAACCTCCCTCTGCCGATCCCTCCACTGGCTTCCATCCCCCGCCCACCTCTGCCGATCCCTGCACTGGCTTCCACTCGCCCAGAGGATATCCCGTAACCCGGCGACCGCAGGCCACCCCATAACGCAGTAGTCACAAGTCAACCCGTAACCCGGCGTCCATACGTCATCCCGTATCCCGGTGATCTCATGGACGGCGGTAGGGATGTTTTTCCACTTTCAGACCAACACCGGGCTCCGACGACAACATTGCATTCTGGGACGGCATTGGGGCCCCTTCACACCTCTGCTGGGCTCCGGTAGACAAACACGCGCTGCCATTCAAAAGCCCTGACTAGCCCGATACAAGGCGGGGCAACAAAGCCCCGCCTCCTAACGCATTTCACTGATACACCTACTCTTTACAATCAGCCGGAGGGCGGATTCCGTCACACAGATCAATCAGCAACATTGTAATCAGCCCGGTTACCACGGCGACACTTCTACAATGTATACAAATTGTATCCAACACATCTCCTTTCACAGAACCTCAGAGCAGCCCATCCCCCAGGGGCCCTAAAACCCGGGCCCTGCACTTCTATCCCATCTACACAGTCCTGGGGCTGCGCGCGGTCCATCGGATGTGGCGGGCCCTACTGAGGTTCTTTTGTATCGCAGGCTAGGGGCCCGCTCACGTTACATCGCAGTGTTTACTTCTTTTAAAAAAAACTTTATCGAAATGTCACAAAACGACACTATGCTCTGCGACGTGCAGCCGTGCCTTGACATGCTGAGCGATGCATTGGCTGCTTCCGTCAGAGCCTTCTCACGCGTTGTTACATATTGCATATTACAGAAGTGGGGCTCATATATGGGGAGAGGGGGGGGGTTCAGCACCACTGAGAGAGAGAAAAAATGTTTCCGAATGGCGATTGGTTAGGAGGCCGCGCTGGGGATGCCGGGAGTTGTAGTCTCCACTCCCCTCCTCCTTCCTGAGCGTGTGAGCGGGATTGTTGTCATTAAAGCTTGATGGGAGGGCGGAGTGAGCGCAGGGCACTGCCTTGAGCGGCCCCTGCCGGCCGGAGGGTAGTATGACCACACTGGTGGGGGAGTGGAGTCTGTTTAAACAGCCCCGATGCTGGCGACGTACACTGTACGTCGTCAGTCACGAAGGGGTTAAAGAGACCCTGTCATCGTCTTAAATGAACAGTCCACCTTTTGGGGAAAAAAATAAATGCAACAACAATTTAATAGAAAAAAATGCAACCACTAAATGCACAATTAAATAATAAAAA
>NW_017308354.1:0-9895 GCF_000935625.1 Nanorana parkeri | reverse complement strand
CCCTACTATTCTACTGTGAGGTTTGGGGAACAACAAAACCAGGCCCAGTTATGCTGAGTCCCCCCAGTGATCCCAGATGGTGACCATAAATTCCCCAGTAGTTCATATGTCCTTTGTGAGGCTCTAGAGATATTATGGGGCCCCCACCTGTTTTAGTCATTGACCGAACTCCTGTCCAGATCCGTACAGCCGTATGGCTAGGAGGATATACAGACCGTAAGATTTGGATTGGGGCCACATAGTCATGCCCCTGTACCACTGCAGAAGCCGACTGTCTGAGTTATCTTTTATTACTTGAAGTTTAATAAAGACATTTTAATGAGATTGTCCTGGGGGGGGGGGGAGGGGTCTCCTGAGGAAGCAGAAGTTCTGTGAAACACATTGAGTTATATTTTATCCAAAATTGACTGCGCTAGGAAGGTGAATAAAATTAAATTAAAGTACCAGCTGCAACAATGTGTATCAGTGTGATCAAATGTGAACTAGTATGTTGCGCTTGGTTGAAATCTCTTACGTGCAATTTTGTTTCAATATTTCATTGTGATAATGTAATCTTTAAAACACATAAGTGATATAAATCACTTATGTGTTTTAAAGATTACATTACGCGTTGAGTTATATATCCCCAGTGCTGGAATTACCAGCTTTATCCAACGCTGTATGAACTGTGCGCATGGTATGGTAAACCAATGTATGGAGATGTTATCATGTGTTGCTGTTCCAGATACTATCAGCTCTCAGAATCTTTTGATGAGCATTATAATTGTATTCGGGATGCACCGGTACTAATACTAGTATCAGTATCAGTGCCGATACCGAGTATTTGGGCGAGTACCTTCCCCAATACCGGAACTTCCGGTCAGTGGGAGATTTCACCTGACCAGAGGTGCTGCGAGGGAACATGGAGCCGGCTTCCCAGCCAATCAGGAAGCCGGATGGCGGGTAATGACTCGCCACCCGTCTTCCTGATTGGCCCAGGAAGCCGGCACCATGCTGTTTGGCCGGCTCCATGCTGATTAGCTGGGAAGCATAGAGCCGGTCAAACAGCATGGAGACGGCTACCTGATTGGAGGGTAAGCCGACTCGATGCTGATTGGCTGGGAAGCCTGCTACCCGACTAAACAGCATGGAGCCGGCCAAAGAGCATGGAGCCGGCTTCCCGGGCCAATCGAGATGCTGAGCCGTGGGTAATGAAACGCTGCCCAGCTTCCTGATTGCCCGGGAAGGCGGGTCCATGCTAGCGGAAGTACCGGTATCGGTGAGTACTGAAATATAAGTATCGGTACTCGTACCCGATACCGAAAAAACGGTATGGGTGCATCTCTATATTGGATGATATAAATGGGTATTTTGTCATCGCAGACGCGCGTGATGAAGTCACGCACTGTTACCTACCAGCAGCCATTTTGGTGATGGACGCCGGCAGAGAGAGGAGGGGTCCCCTCCTCTCTCGTGCAACTGTCGAGCTCTCGGTCCATGACCGGTGCCTGGCTTTTCAGAGGGGGTGACGCCAATAGTCTCACTCGGGTGTGTTGGCCGCACCACCCCAGTGATGCCACCATTAAAGTCTGCTGCCTCTGAATTAGAAATATCATGAGGTCTTTAGAGATAGAATTGTCATGAGGTCTTAGGAGGCAGGTACCAGCCCACCGGATTAAAGGAGAACTATGGGGTTAGGGCTTTTCCCCATAGTTCTCCTTAGGGTAACGGGAGGACACAAACTAGCGTCCTCCCGTCACCCTAGGCTCAGTATACTGCAAGCTACAGCTCGCGGTATACTGAGACGCCGCAGCCGGGACGGATCCCGGCAATGATGTCTGGATCCGCCCAGCTGCGTGAGGGACAGCATCCTCTGCCTATCTAGAGGCAGAGCCAGCTGTACCCGCCCCCTCCCCCGTCCTTTCCGCCAGTCAGCGCTGGAGGATCGGAGTGGAGAGGGGGGAATCCAGTCCCTCCCCTGTCACGGCTCTCTGCCGGCACAGGATCGAGAAGTGAGCGAGCGCCGGTATGTGTTCGCTCACTTCCCGATCTACTGAGCCGACCTGTGACAGTCTCATTGTCACAGGTCGGCTAGAACTATGAGGTGAGTGAAAATCACTCGCCTCCTAGTTCTCCTTTAAGTATCTTTTTATTAGTCCAATAATACGGACTATACATAGGAATCAATGGGACTGCCGGGGACTTGGCATCATAAAAGAGCAAAAATCTGCATTGATTATATTTTTGCATTGGAGCCAGTAAAGCATTGCAACCGCGAATCAGCCAATCAGCAATGGATGTGAATGGATGGCGCCGCTGTGTAGGTGGAGCACATACAGCCCCGGCAAATTAAAACAGGAGGAGCAGCAGGGAGATGAACCCCACAATTTTTGGGGGGGGTGTCAGGAGGGAAGTGGCTGCTGATGTGACCATGTTACACCCTAAATATGGGTAGTAATAAGCAGTGGCGTAACAATCACCATAGCGACCCAGGCGGCCGCTATGGGGCCCGGGGGACAGTGGTACCCGGCCAGATGCCGTGCGGGCCGCCTGGGTCGCTTTGGGAGGCGGACATTATTGCACCTGGGTGTATCAAAGTTATATGAAGTGGGTGGTGGTTTTCCGTGAGCTGCTCTTGGACAAGTTACCACCGGTTTCACCGTTTAATTATTGCACCGGCTTCCGTTTACAGCATCTTCAAGTTGGAGTTGCAATTTTGAGAGTTTGAAAGGATGGGCCTCCCTAGCACTCTCAAGGGTCTGCAGTCTCTATTCATGGGAGGCAATGGTGGCACCTATACTCAACGTTCTGTATCAGAGACTTTCTGTTTTATCTCATTAACTTACATTTTGAGTGAGTTCAAATTCATGAATTTATGTCTGCACGTGTAGGGAGGGACCAGAGAATGCCTCTTATGTTCCGTTCTGGTGGGTCTGTATGGCTTACTGAGCATTTGTTGTCAACTGAACTCATGTGAGAACCAGGTGACGAGATGTGAGGAGTAGGAATCAACAATGCAGGGGAGTTTCCTCCGTTAGTGTGTGACAGAGTCCGCCATGTGTTTTGCCAGTGAGCATGCCGATGCCATGTTGGACAATGTCCCCTTTTCCATCTTAGAAAGCTGGGAAGTAAATGCTGAAGCATACATGGTAAATGATGAGGCCCAGATATCTAACTGGCAGTGATGAGGCGAACACCACCCGTGTTCAGTTTGAATTCAAGCTTTAGAACATGTGAACAGTTTGAATTCGAACTCAATGCAAGTCTATGGGGGTAAAACTTTGAAAATCAAATGTCCCCATTTTGAAGCCTTATATGCAATTAATTGGCCATAAAAAATGAATGGGGATCCGGGTACTGCCCTGAGGGACATGTATGGGGGTCCGGGTACTGCCCTGGGGGACAGGAATCAATGAAAAAAAAAAAGGAGCAGTGATTTTAATATCACTTAAAGGGTAACAATAAAAATGAATGAATGAAAAACTCCTTTAAATATCGTGTCTGGGGGGTCCCCTTCAATTGACTGGTAAAGTGGCGCATCTGTATGATGTATATGACCTGCTGCAGCAAAAATGACATTTCTAAAGAAAAAAAAGGACATTAATAGCAAAATTTTAAAAAAAGTGCGGTTCCCCCTCTCAAACAATACCAGACCCTTTAGGTCTGGTAGGAAAGTTAGGAGGGACCCCATTTTAAAAAATAAGTGTGTGGGGGTTCCCCCTCAAAATCATACCAGGACCTTAAGGTCTGGTAGGAATCTTAAGGAGGAATCCCAACCCCAAAAATGAGGGGGAAACGTGGGGTCCCCTCTAAAATTCCCAACCAGACACTTGATCCGAGCACAGGCCTGGCAGGACAGGAAAGCGCCACACCCCCCTCCCTCCCCATACCAGGCCACATGCCCTTGGCACTGGGAGGGTGCTTTTCCAGGGTCACCCCTGGAAAAGCACCTCGTCCCTGTGCCGTTGAGGAGAAGGGCCTCTTCCCCACAAGTCCTTCCTTATAAATGAGTAAGGGCCTACCCATTCACTAAAGTGTTAAATATAAGTTTTACAAAAGAGGCCAGAGTTTTGAAAAAATGTTTTATTTTAAAAAAAAAAAAGGATCCACCGACGTAATCCAGCAACAATCACGACATCCATCGTTGTCCACGACGACTCAAAATAATAAATAAAACAATAAAAAATAAATAGAAATGTATTCTGGGTATGAAGGAAAATGGGACAAACTCCAAACAGCAATGGGTCCATCAACACTGTCACATTGGGGGTCTATAGTGCTATGTAAGCTATGACTGTGGAGCAGTCTTTCTCAACCAGGGCGCCTTCTGGCTTCCCCAGGCGTGCCTCAAAATGTTCACAAAGCACCATGCTTTTCTATGGTATAGCCAGGCTTCTGAAGGGAAGAGGAGCTCTTGACGTGAAAAGCGGCGAGTCTGATGTAAAGGGGGACTTGTGATGTAAAGGGGCTCTCTGATGCAATAAAATTTGCAGGGGCGTCCAGAGGCTGGGTGTCACCCGGAGCTGAGACCCCACACCACGCGCATGCGAGATGGTGTCATCGCCCATGCACAGCCATCTAATTGATGCCTGCTGGCAGCCATCTTGGTGATGGACGCCGGCAGAGACAGGAGAGGACGTTTACCTGGCGGGATGAGGAATGCTGCCGGCGGGATGAGGAATGCCGCCGGGTCCCCTCCTCTTTTCGAACACTGTCGGGCTCTTGGTCCATGACCGAGTGCCAGACTTTTTAGAGGGGGTGACACTAAAAATAGTTTTAATCATTTTGGTGTCACCCCTTCCAATGGTGTCACCCGGGTGCGGGCCACACCCCCCTTGTGACACCACTGACAATTTGGTACAAATTATATTATATACAAATAATACAAATTAGTAAGCTAAACATGAGATTGTAGTCCATCCCGGGAGCGAGCTTGGAGCGGTGACTACTTTACAACACAAACAGGGACCATGGGGAACACAAGTAGCCCCCCTCCAATGTCAGCACCAATTCAGAGATGATTGGAGGAGCCGAGTGATAAATAAGATACATTGTTGTTCATAGTTCAGGTACCTGAATGTATTTTTAAGATGTAACTCCTGAGTTTAGTGTCACTTTAAGATGGTAATATCACATATTTATTTTATTCGTTAGCTATCATGAAAATAACAGCTGCTACTGATATAAAGGTCCTTTTTTGGGGCACTTTGTGTTATCGGATGGCAAAACCTTGCCCGAGTCTCCCACAATTCCCTGAGAGTGCCTACAAGCCCTAAACCTATATCTCCCTATGTACTTTATCAGCAGCACTCCCTATTCTTTCCCTATCAAAGCTAAAGCACATTGCCAATATGGCTGCCGGGAACCCATCCTACTATAGTGAGGGGGGCTGGCATACCCAATATCCCCTTATTGGTGCTTCTAAGCCAGCCAACCTCATTTCAAAGGCCAGGCAGTGCGTTGTGGTCACTATGGGGAATTCCTGCATTCATTTGCCGTGTCCACAAACCCAACTGCGCGGGATTCGCCGCAAACCCGAACCTCATTCCTAGTACTTACCCGACATGGCCCCAAGGTGATGCAATCTCACTGATGCTGTCTAACGAGGGGATCCATCTGCCAGGACAGAACGGATGGACTTTTGTGTTCACACTGTGGGCGGAGCTTGTGAAAATTTGATTTATTAAACTAAATGCATTTTTTATTACAATGGAAAATGAAACAGCAGCAATCTCCTCGTAGTATATACTGAATGACGTGCGATATTGCACCCTTCTGTCATTTATTAACGGATTAGAAGTTACTAAGAAATTAGGCAATCGCATGACAATAAAGTGATAACATCGGCACCAGTAAGGTAGAGGTGAATGAAAAGACCTAACTGCACTTCAAAGTATTCTGTAGCTTAGGCAAGACGAGAGAGAGAGAGAGAGAGAGAGAGAGAGAGAGAGAGAGAGAGAGAGAATGGGGACAGAGAGAGAGAGAGAACAGAGAGAAAGAGAGAGGACAGAGAGAGAATGGGGACAGAGAGAGAGAGAGAACAGAGAGAAAGAGAGAGGACAGAGAGAGAAGGGGGACAGAGAGAATGGGGACAGAGAGAGAGAGAATGGGGACAGAGAGAGAGAGAGAACAGAGAGAGAGAGAGAGGACAGAGAGAGAGAGAGAGAATGGGGACAGAGAGAGAGAGAGCGAACAGAGAGAGAGGACAGAGAGAGAGAGGACAGAGAGAGAGAGAATGGGGACAGAGAGAGAGAGAATGGGGACAGAGAGAGAGAGAGAGAATGTGGACAGAGAGAGAGAGGACAGAGAGAGAGAGAGAATGGGGACAGAGAGAGAGAGAGGACAGAGAGAGAGAGAGAAGGACAGAGAGAGGGAGAGAGAGAGATCCCTAATAAACACATCTTAGTAACCTAATACATACCTAATAAACAAAACTCTCATTTATACTAAGGGTCTATTTTATAAACAGCTCACAGTATCTGTGAACTTTGAACGTTTGTCCTCTGTACATCTATGCACAAACGAACATTCTTTAGTTTTTCCTTTACAAGTGTAAGTTTAGGCGGCACAGTGGTTAATATTGCCTTAAAATGACATTAACAGGGTTATTCAGAAAAGGGTGAAGAGTTTGGTGAAGGAAGGAGAAGTGAACAATCTAGGACAACATGGCTGATTCGGAAAAATTCTCCAATTCAGCTCATTTTCCTGTTCAGCTATGTCAGTGACGTGCGGTACCTCTCGTTCCGGTTAAGCATTCCCCAGGCTCGCCCCCAGCACGTCCCGCCCCCGCCGGCCGAAGCCCTGCTCCCAACCCGGTCCCCAAGCTAGTGTGAAGGAGGAAGGGAGGAGCCTCCTTGTCCCTCACTTGCTCGTCACTGCTGAGGCATCGAGATCGATGGCCTCAGTGGGGGGTTTTTTTCTTGATTGGACAGCTTGGACCAATAGCGCTTTGCCATTGGTCCAAGCCATCCACAGAGCTCACGCCTCTAACAAAGAGTAGAGGCCTTGACAGCGCTTGCCTCACTATGTTAGGTTACACAAGCAGTGGGGAAGCCCCCTGCTGTGTAACCTAACTACCTGTCAAAAACTGGATGCAGCGCTGCCTGTAATTGACAGGCAGCACTCCGTCCATGACAGGTCACACAGCAGGGAGGATTTCCCTGCTGTGTAACCTGATAGAAACCGCTCTGAATGGAGAAAAAGCTGTCAGTTTCAGACTTGAAGCTGACACCTTTTCCTCCATAATACTAGGTGAGACTCTGCCTCCCCTGACCGCACGTCCCTGAGCTATGTTGTCCTGGATTGTTCACTTCTCCTGCCTTCTCCAAACTCTTCACCCTTTTCTGAATAACTCTGTTAGAGTCGGTGTAAACCCAACCAAAAAACATATAATTTTATCTCCAACCTGTTGATGTAATTTCAAAAGTCATTTTCATTCTTTCATATTTCTCAAATATACTATTCTGACTCCAATTGTTGTGCTAGTGACTTATCCCTTGCTGAGACCTCTATGCCTGGCCTGTATAAGCAGATTCAATCACTGAGGACAATCCTTATCAGTTAGCTGAACTCACCATTACCGTTTCCATCCACAAATGTGCTTTATTCTGAACATCAGGTTACAGCAGATGACAGGATACAAAAGATGAATGAATTGTGGTATTTATGCGGTCAAAAGATAATACCTTCGTAGCGTACTATGTGGAATACATGTGTCCCTTGTTACATGTGGCCTGTAGCTGCATCCATGACACAGGAAGTACTGACCAGGAAGAAGGGTGGGGCATTACATACAAAGAGGAAATATGTCATAGACATCAGGAAAGGAACATAAAAAAACAAGTGCATTACCTCAAAGAGTCACTAGCAGAGCCGTAGCTAGCTCCTTTTGCACCCGAGGCAAGAACAGAAAATTGTCCCCCCCAACAGATGTGTACGGTATGTGACGTCATGCGCCCCACCTCCAGGATGGCAGTGCTCATGCACAGAATGCACTGGAGGCCAAATCCAAAATTTGTTTCATTTGACGAAACTAAAGAAAAATTTTTTAGTTTCCGTTCATTTCGCCCGAAACTAATTTTTAGTCTTTGCACATGTCTAGTAGTAGTGTGTGTGTGTGTGTGTGAGTCAGACCCCTGACTTTTCCCTTTTGAAATAGAAAAAGAGATTGAGGACACAGAGTCCTCTGCCCATACAGGCGGGGGAAGAGCAGCAGGGATCCGAGGAGAAGCTGGCACTCCTGTTGCCAATGGTGCCCTGTGCTCGCCCATGGCAACAGGTCGCCCCATGGTAGCTACAGCCCTGGTCACTAGATGGCAGCATGTGAACTAAATATAAAACGTCCATAGGAAAATGGTATAGGGAAAACGACTATATAAATCCTTATCTAAATAAAACTTATATGCCCCATTGGGGCGGCACATATACAGTGTTCATTAAAGTGTTATCTGCTGATCTTATCTTTGAAGATCTCTGGTCAAGCATTGGGATGAGGTTCGGGTTTGCCGCCACCATTAGGTTCGAGGAGAAACCTCTGAAGTTCAGTTTTATATTTACAGCCCTGTCAAACTTTTGTGCAGATGTGTCCAAGAGAGAATGAAACCAAAGAACCAAGAAAATGAAACCATAAAACCAAGAGGATGAAACCTTAGAAACATTACAAAATGTGAATGGGGACCATAAGTGCCTGAAACCTTAGAACCAAGAGGATGAAACTACAGAATAAAACCGTATCACCAAGAGAATGAAACCAAAGAATGAAACCATAGATCCAAAACAATGAAGGAATGAAACCCATAGAACGAATGGAAATTAAACAATAGAACCAAGAGAATGAAACCTAAATTTGTTAAACTGTTGATTGGTATATATTTTTTTCTTTCTTGCTCTGACCAATTTACTTGTTTACAGAACTGTGAACATCAGCGTCACATGAAAGAAGCAAACTGATAGCCCAGGAAATAAGTAAAGAAGATTACAGCTGGTTTAAGAGAAAACAAATGTTTTTTGTTTTGTTTTTTAGTGTTAACATTTACAAAGAAAGAAAGAAATGTATACTATCACTGTACATTCCCATTTAATCATATAAACTAGATAAAGAGAAGCTGAGGAGCGGAGTGTTTTGTAGTGTATGGCATGGGTCACGTTGGAGGACCTGGGAGCGCGTCATTGTAGGAGACCCAGATTATCACGCAACATAATTTCTGATCTTAATTTGTTTGCGAGATACAAGAGAGCTGTCCTTTCTTCCTCTGGTCTATGGAGGTTGTCTTGTAAACAAGGACACAACTCTTTTCACCATAGAGATGAGTAGCAGCCACCTCAAATGTATAAGGCAAATGAGGTCAGCACAAGCATGCCGCCCCTTTGTTTACATGCAGCTGAGGGGCAGGGAATGCTTGTAATGCAGTTCATTTGGTGGAAATGCCCATGGCATTTCCTTGTTCAGAGTGGCTCTGGTTCATCGCCGCCAATCCCGCGCATGTGCACCCTGCGCTCTAGCAGAGAATCAATTCCCACAGTATAGGCAACGTGATCGCTGCAAATACCGCGCATTGCACACCCATACTCAATGTGCGCGCTCAGGATTTGTACTAATTGTCTTCACGTTTCCTTTTGCCTAGGCAAAAATGAGGATGCACAGGGTAACCTGGAACAAAAAGGTATAAAAAAAAAAAAAAATACTGTAAAATAAAAAAAATCCTATAAATAATATAGATAGATACATATATATTGTATATTTATATAATGTTTTCCAAATTGGAGAACGTGGGAGAAAACCGAGATGAATCAAAGTGAGATACGAGAGTAGAGGCCCGCTTTAATATCACACGACCGTACACAACATGCAGCCATGATTACAGCTAGGGGAAAGGCGGTGATGTGTCGACACTGTAAACTCATCGACCTCGCGAAC
>NW_017308353.1:205444-215585 GCF_000935625.1 Nanorana parkeri | reverse complement strand
CTAACACTAACCCTAACACTAACCTTAATGATAACCCTAACCCTAACCCTAATGATAACACTAACAATAACCCTAATGATAACCCTAACACTAACCCTAATGATAACCCTAACACTAACCCTAATGATAACACTAACCCTAATGATAACCCTAACACTAACCCTAACACTAACCCTAATGATAACCCTAACCTTAATGATAACCCTAACACTAACCCTAATGATAACACTAACCCTAATGATAACCCTAACACTAACCCTAACACTAACCTTAATGATAACCCTAACCCTAACCCTAATGATAACACTAACAATAACCCTAATGATAACCCTAACACTAACCCTAATGATAACCCTAACACTAACCCTAATGATAACACTACCCCTAATGATAAACCTAACCCTAATGATAGCCCTAAACCTAATGATAACCCTAACACTAACCCTAATGATAACACTAACCCTAATGATAACCCTAACCCTAATGATAACCCTAAAACTAACACTAATGAAAACCCTAACACTACACCTAATGATAACACTAACCCTAATGATAACACTAACCCTAATGATATCCCTAACAGTAAACCTAACCCTAACCTTAATGATAACCTTAACACTAACCCTAATGATAACCCTAACACTAACCCTAACCCTAACCCTAACCCTAACACTAACCCTAATGATAACCCTAAAACTAACCCTAATGATAACACTAACACTAATGATAACCCTAACACTAACCCTAACCCTAACCCTAACCCTAACACTAACCCTAATGATAACCCTAAAACTAACCCTAATGATAACACTAACCCTAATGATAACCCTAACACTAACCCTAATGATAACAATAACAGTAACAATAACAGTAACCCTAACCCTAATGATAACCCTAACACTAATGATAACACTAACAGTAATCCTAACACTAGTGTTAACATGAACAATAACCCTAACCCAACGCTAACCTTAATGATAACCCTAACACTAATCCTAATAATAACCCTAACACTAACCCTAATGATAACACTAACCCTAATGATAACCCTAACCCTAATGATAACCCTAACCCTAACCCTAATGATAACCTTAGTAACCCTAACCCTAACCCTAATGATAACCCTAACAGTAACCCTAACACTAACCCTAATGATAACCCTAACACTAACCCTAATGATAACCCTAATGATAACCCTAACCTTAAGGATAACCCTAACACTAACCCTAATGATAACTCTATAACACTAACCCTAAAACTAACCCTAATGATAACCCTAACACTAACCCTAATGATAACACTAACCGTAATGATAAACCTAACCCTAATGACAGCCCTAAACGAAATGATAACCCTAACACTAACCGTAATGATAACACTAACCCTAATGATAACCCTAACCCTAATGATAACCCTAAAACTAACCCTAATGATAACCCTAACCCTAATGATAACCCTAAAACTAACCCTAATGACAGCCCTAAACGAAATGATAACCTTAACACTACCCCTAATGATAACACTAAGCCTAATGATAACACTAACCCTAATGATAACCCTAACAGTAAACCTAACCCTAACCTTAATGATAACCCTAACACTAACCCTAATGATAACCCTAACCCTAATGATAACCCTAACACTAACCCTAATGATAACACTAACCCTAATGATAACCCTAACACTAACCCTAACACTAACCCTAATGATAACAATAACAGTAACCCTAATGATAACCCTAACCCTAATGATAACCCTAACACTAATGATAACACTAACAGTAATCCTAACACTAGTGTTAACACGAACAATAACCCTAACCCTAACACTAACCCTAATGATAACGCTAACCCTAATGATAACCCTATAACACTAACTCTAATGATAACCCTAACCCTAACCCTAATGATAACCCTAACAGTAACCCTAACATTAACCCTAATGATAACCCTAACACTAACCCTAATGATAACCCTAACACTAACCCTAACACTAACCCTAATGATAACCCTAACCTTAATGATAACCCTAACACTAACCCAAATGATAACCCTAACACTAACCCTAATGATAACACTAACCCTAATGATAACACTAACCCTAATGATAACCCTAACCCTAATGATAACACTATAACACTAACCCTAATGATAATCCTAACACTAACCCTAATGATAGCCCTAACACTAACCCTAATGATAACCCTAACACTAACCCTAATGATAACACTAACCCTAATGATAACCCTAACCCTAATGATAACCCTAACCCTAATGATAACACTAACCCTAATGATAACACTAACCCTAATGATAACACTAAACCTACTGATAACCCTAAAACTAACCCTAATGATAACACTAACCCTAATGAAAAAACTAACCCTAATGATAACACTGACAGTAACGCTAATGATAACCCTAACACTAACCCTAATGATAACCCTAACACTAACCCTAATGATAACCCTAACCCTAATGATAACCCTAACATTAACCTTAATGATAACCCTAACACTAACCCTAATGATAACCCTAACACTAACCATAATGATAACCCTAACCCTAATGATAGCCCTAACACTAACCCTAATGATAACCCTAACACTAACCCTAATGATAACACTAACCCTAATGATAACACTAAACCTAATGATAACCCTAACTCTTACCCTAATGATAACCCTAAACCTAATGATAACCCTAAAACTAACCCTAATGATAACCCTAACACTAACCCTAATGATAACACTAACCCTAATGAAAAAACTAACCCTAAAGATAACACTAACCCTAATGATAACACTAACCCTAATGATAACACTAACCCTAATGAAAAAACTAACCCTAATGATAACACTAACAGTAACGCTAATGATAACCCTAACACTAACCCTAATGATAACCCTAACACTAACCCTAATGATAACACTAACCCTAATGATAACCCTAACACTAACCCTAACACTAACCCTAATGATAACCCTAACACTAACCCTAATAAGAACACTAACACTAATGATAACAGTAACCCTAACACTAACCCTAATGATAACCCTAACACTAACCCTAATGATAACACTAACCCTAATGATAACCCTAACACTAACCCTAATGATAACACTAACCCTAATGATAACCCTAACACTAACCCTAATGATAACACTAACCCTAATGATAACCCTAACACTAACCCTAACACTAACCCTAATGATAACCCTAACCTTAATGATAACCCTAACACTAACCCAAATGATAACCCTAACACTAACCCTAATGATAACACTAACCCTAATGATAACCCTAACACTAACCCTAATGATAACACTAACCCTAATGATAACCCTAACACTAACCCTAACACTAACCCTAATGATAACCCTAACCCTAATGATAACCCTAACACTAACCCTAATGATAACACTAACCCTAATGATAACCCTAACACTAACCCTAATGATAACACTAACCCTAATGATAACCCTAACACTAACCCTAACGATAACCCTAACACTAACCCTAATGATAACACTAACCCTAATGATAACCCTAACACTAACCCTAACACTAACCCTAATGATAACCCTAACACTAACCCTAATGATAACCCTAACCCTAATGATAACCCTAACACTAACCCTAATGATAACACTAACCCTAATGATAACCCTAACACTAACCCTAATGATAACACTAACCCTAATGATAACCCTAACACTAACCCTAACGATAACCTTAATGATAACCCTAACCCTAACCCTAATGATAACCCTAACACTAACCCTAATGATAACCCTAACCCTAATGATAACCCTAACACTAACCCTAATGATAACCCTAACCCTAATGATAACCCTAACACTAACCCTAATGATAACCCTAACCCTAATGATAACCCTAACACTAACCCTAATGATAACCCTAACCCTAATGATAACCCTAACACTAACCCTAATGATAACCCTAACCCTAATGATAACCCTAACACTAACCCTAATGATAACCCTAACCCTAATGATAACCCTAACACTAACCCTAATGATAACCCTAACCCTAATGATAACCCTAACACTAACCCTAATGATAACCCTAACCCTAATGATAACCCTAACACTAACCCTAATGATAACCCTAACCCTAATGATAACCCTAACACTAACCCTAATGATAACCCTAACCCTAATGATAACCCTAACACTAACCCTAATGATAACCCTAACCCTAATGATAACCCTAACACTAACCCTAATGATAACCCTAACCCTAATGATAACCCTAACACTAACCCTAATGATAACCCTAACCCTAATGATAACCCTAACACTAACCCTAATGATAACCCTAACCCTAATGATAACCCTAACACTAACCCTAATGATAACCCTAACCCTAATGATAACCCTAACACTAACCCTAATGATAACCCTAACCCTAATGATAACCCTAACACTAACCCTAATGATAACCCTAACCCTAATGATAACCCTAACACTAACCCTAATGATAACCCTAACCCTAATGATAACCCTAACCCTAATGATAACACTAACCCTAATGATAACACTAACCCTAATGATAACCCTAACACTAACCCTAATGATAACACTAACCCTAATGATAACCCTAACACTAACCCTAACACTAACCCTAATGATAACCCTAACCTTAATGATAACCCTAACACTAACCCTAATGATAACACTAACCCTAATGATAACCCTAACACTAACCCTAACACTAACCTTAATGATAACCCTAACCCTAACCCTAATGATAACACTAACAATAACCCTAATGATAACCCTAACACTAACCCTAATGATAACCCTAACACTAACCCTAATGATAACACTACCCCTAATGATAAACCTAACCCTAATGATAGCCCTAAACCTAATGATAACCCTAACACTAACCGTAATGATAACACTAACCCTAATGATAACCCTAACCCTAATGATAACCCTAAAACTAACACTAATGATAACCCTAACACTACACCTAATGATAACACTAACCCTAATGATAACACTAACCCTAATGATATCCCTAACAGTAAACCTAACCCTAACCTTAATGATAACCTTAACACTAACCCTAATGATAACCCTAACACTAACCCTAACCCTAACCCTAACCCTAACACTAACCCTAATGATAACCCTAAAACTAACCCTAATGATAACACTAACCCTAATGATAACCCTAACACTAACCCTAATGATAACAATAACAGTAACAATAACAGTAACCCTAACCCTAATGATAACCCTAACACTAATGATAACACTAACAGTAATCCTAACACTAGTGTTAACATGAACAATAACCCTAACCCAACGCTAACCTTAATGATAACCCTAACACTAATCCTAATAATAACCCTAACACTAACCCTAATGATAACACTAACCCTAATGATAACCCTAACCCTAATGATAACCCTAACCCTAACCCTAATGATAACCTTAGTAACCCTAACCCTAACCCTAATGATAACCCTAACAGTAACCCTAACACTAACCCTAATGATAACCCTAACACTAACCCTAATGATAACCCTAATGATAACCCTAACCTTAAGGATAACCCTAACACTAACCCTAATGATAACTCTATAACACTAACCCTAAAACTAACCCTAATGATAACCCTAACACTAACCCTAATGATAACACTAACCGTAATGATAAACCTAACCCTAATGACAGCCCTAAACGAAATGATAACCCTAACACTAACCGTAATGATAACACTAACCCTAATGATAACCCTAACCCTAATGATAACCCTAAAACTAACCCTAATGATAACCCTAACCCTAATGATAACCCTAAAACTAACCCTAATGACAGCCCTAAACGAAATGATAACCTTAACACTACCCCTAATGATAACACTAAGCCTAATGATAACACTAACCCTAATGATAACCCTAACAGTAAACCTAACCCTAACCTTAATGATAACCCTAACACTAACCCTAATGATAACCCTAACCCTAATGATAACCCTAACACTAACCCTAATGATAACACTAACCCTAATGATAACCCTAACACTAACCCTAACACTAACCCTAATGATAACAATAACAGTAACCCTAATGATAACCCTAACCCTAATGATAACCCTAACACTAATGATAACACTAACAGTAATCCTAACACTAGTGTTAACACGAACAATAACCCTAACCCTAACACTAACCCTAATGATAACGCTAACCCTAATGATAACCCTATAACACTAACTCTAATGATAACCCTAACCCTAACCCTAATGATAACCCTAACAGTAACCCTAACATTAACCCTAATGATAACCCTAACACTAACCCTAATGATAACCCTAACACTAACCCTAACACTAACCCTAATGATAACCCTAACCTTAATGATAACCCTAACACTAACCCAAATGATAACCCTAACACTAACCCTAATGATAACACTAACCCTAATGATAACACTAACCCTAATGATAACCCTAACCCTAATGATAACACTATAACACTAACCCTAATGATAATCCTAACACTAACCCTAATGATAGCCCTAACACTAACCCTAATGATAACCCTAACACTAACCCTAATGATAACCCTAACCCTAATGATAACCCTAACATTAACCTTAATGATAACCCTAACACTAACCCTAATGATAACCCTAACACTAACCATAATGATAACCCTAACCCTAATGATAGCCCTAACACTAACCCTAATGATAACCCTAACACTAACCCTAATGATAACACTAACCCTAATGATAACACTAACCCTAATGATAACACTAAACCTAATGATAACCCTAACTCTTACCCTAATGATAACCCTAAACCTAATGATAACCCTAAAACTAACCCTAATGATAACCCTAACACTAACCCTAATGATAACACTAACCCTAATGAAAAAACTAACCCTAAAGATAACACTAACCCTAATGATAACACTAACCCTAATGAAAAAACTAACCCTAATGATAACACTAACAGTAACGCTAATGATAACCCTAACACTAACCCTAATGATAACCCTAACACTAACCCTAATGATAACACTAACCCTAATGATAACCCTAACACTAACCCTAACACTAACCCTAATGATAACCCTAACACTAACCCTAATAATAACACTAACCCTAATGATAACACTAACCATAACACTAACTAACACTAACACTAATGATAACAGTAACCCTAACACTAACCCTAATGATAACCCTAACACTAACCCTAATGATAACACTAACCCTAATGATAACCCTAACACTAACCCTAATGATAACACTAACCCTAATGATAACCCTAACACTAACCCTAATGATAACCCTAATGATAAGCCTATCACTAACCCTAATGATAACACTAAACCTAACACTAACTCTAATGATAACTCTAACCCTAATGCTAACCCTAACAGTAATCCTAACTTTAGTGTTAATACTAACAATAACCCTTATGGTAACCATAACAGTAACCATGATGGTAACCCTAACCCAAGCAAAATTCCTAACCCTAACACTAACCCTAATGGCAACCCTAACACTAACAGCAATGCTAGTCCTGATCAGTGGCGTCACAAGGGGGTTGCGGGGGGTGCGGCCCGCACCGGGGTGACACCATTGGAGGGGTTACTCTCATAGTTTAGAGTTAGGACCGCACTATAAGAGGTGCCTTGGCGCGGCAGTGCGGCTTACACATCCTTTGCAGAAGACGTGTATCCAAACCTCTGTCATTGTCCTTAGTGGTGAGACAAGTTGTTTTACATGCTGACTTGTGAGTGCGCCATGACGCCTTTCTACTGTACCACTGTTCAAAGCCCATTTCGTGTGCTCCGCGCTGTATAACTGGTAACAAATTGTTGAGTGCGTTTGTCGTTTGTTTTGCTTTAACATTGGAGGGGTGACACTAAAATGACTCACAGTCATTTTGGTGTCACCCCCCCTCTGAAAAGTCGGGCGCTCGGTCATGGACCGAACACCCGACAGTGTCAGGAGAGAGGAGGAGGGGACCCGGCGGCACACCTTATCCCGCCTGGTGACTGTCCCCTCCTCTCTCTCTTGGTGATGGACGCCGGCAGGTATCAGAATACTGCCGCGCATGCGTCTCGGCGGGGTGACACTCGGTTACTATTAGGACCAGGACACCCCTGGTCCTAATAGTAACACTAATGGTAACCCTAAGAGAAATCCTAACCCTAATGGTAATGCTAACTGTGACCCTAGTGGTAACCCTAACAATGCTCCTACCCCTTATGGTAACTTTAACATTAATCGTAACCCTTACACTAATGGTAACCCTTACACTAACAGTAATCCAACCCTAGGGGTAGCCATGTCAGTAACCCTTAGGGGGGAGGAGTCTATACAGAAAACCTCTTTCAGAAACTGAGAAGAGAAATGGATATTTCCCGTGTTGGATCTTCGGCACTCGGGGTGAAGCTAAAAAGGCAGAGTCACTGATTGGTTCATGTGGTTCAGTTGGTGTTCCATACAATGACACGCAGACTGGGAGTCGGGACCATTGTAGCAGACTGCCATCGAGTGGTCGCACAGTAATATCACACCCCACATAATAATGGCTTCTCCTCAGGGCTCAGATTGTAATTTGAATGGCTGATCCGGCCTTCCATGAGCCCATTCAGGCTGCACTGAGGACACTGGTAGCACTGCCAGCGGCAACTCTGCATCATGCAATGCTCCCCTCCTATCATATCATACTCCCGTCATACATGTAACATGGGTGGGTTGTGTCTGTCAAGGTTCCTTTTGTATCCCGGCCATGACTTCACTGGTACTACGGAGTCACAGCTGGAAATAATAGTCCTTTCACTACTCATTCAAGTGTCTCCCTCAGTTCTAATGAGTGTGAAGAACATCTCCCAGTATTTATAGCCACACGGGTCACCCTAATTCTGTCACCGTGGAATGGTCAAATCCGATGTCGATTGGCCAATAATATACCAGGAGGTGTGAAAGTTGGTTGAACCCCCCGTTCTAATTACATAATCCGTTGTCCATGGTGTCATGGAATCCGAGACAGGTGTTGCCGTTTGAGTTACATTATATGGCCGGACGTATGTGGACACCTAATGATCACATCTACACTAGAGGGCCAAAAGAATGTCCCGCCTCCAAATAATGGTTCTGTTCCTCCTCCACCATACAAAGACATTGGAGACAGTTGTGCTCTTCCAGCCTTGTGGTCACAGTTGGGTGAAGACCCTTTTCTGTCCCCCCCATGACTGTCCCCCGTGTACAAAGCCAGCTCCATACAGACATGGTGGGACCAGCTTGGTGGAGGAACTCGAGCGTCCTGCACAGACCTCAACCCTACTGATCACCTTGGGGGTGAATTGGAAGGTTGATTGTGAGACCGGTCTTCTCATCCAACATCAGTACCTGACCTCAACCCTAGTGAACATCTTGAGTGTCTCATCCGACCTCACAAGTGGCCACCAATTCCCACAGACACCCTCCAAAATCTTGAGGGAAGCCTCCCTAGAAGAGTGAAGGATGGTATAGCTACAAAGGTGGTGGTGGGGGGAAGGTCTATATTAATGGCCATGGTTTTGGAATGGTATGTCCAACACAGGTGTAATGGCCAGGGGTCTGCAAACCTTCAGATATAAAGTGTCCTGCACAGAGTCCTGACCTCAACTCTACTGAGCACCTTGGGGATGAATTGGAACACCCATTGTGAGTCAGGTCTTCTCATCCAACATCAGCACCTTACCTCACACACGGCCACCAATTCCCACAGACACCCTCCTGAACCTTGTGGGAAGTCTTCCCAGTGGAGGATGTTATAGACACATAAGGGGACAATGCCCATGGGGGGGAGCAGCTACATATTATTGGTCATGAGGGGTGGGGAACTTCACATTAATGGTCATGGTTTTGGAAAGGGATGTCCACATAGATGTGCTGGCCGGGTGTTCATTAGTGATTGGCTTGGGCGCGTTCGCAGCTCCACGTGCCGAGCCCGCCAGGAAGCTGACAGCGCCAATCACAGTTACTGAGACATTATCCCAGTCCGCAGCTGCAGAGATCGGGAAATGTCTCAGTACCTGTGATTGGCGCTACGGCGCTGTCAGCTTCCTGGCGGGCTCGGCACGTGGAGCTGCGAAC
>NW_017308353.1:203738-205427 GCF_000935625.1 Nanorana parkeri | reverse complement strand
TAATTTTAACTGTCAGCTAAAAAAATAAATAAAATAGAATTAAATATAAAATGAGATAAAAAGTGAAAAAATCTTTTTGGCGTTTTGGAAAGTTTTATACAGCGGGAAAGGTTGTCAGTTGTAGATTCAATTATCTATTGAGAGGACTGCCAGCGGCAATCTTTACAATGGCTGTCAGGCATAATGGGTTATGGTTAATGGTGTGTTCTTTGTGTAACTACCGGCAATTCTTCTTAGCTGTGTATGAAATTAATGCGAGTGAGAAATACGGCCGGCCTTGCGCGCGTCGACTCTGCGCTCATTATTCAGCCTTAAGGAGCAACTATTGTATCAGAACGCAGGATGACAATGAGCCGTGCCAGGGCCCCCGGGGACAATGGCATATTGTACGTGTTAGGGACCAGACAACACCCAGCCGGAGGAACAAACACAATATGTGACTTCATTGGGAGAAAATGTCACATATTTATAATGGTGAAAACATGGAACTATAAAAGAACATTCAAGCGCCGCCGTCTGAGCACCAATACAAATGCTGGCTGACGGGATTCTTAATTTGATCCCACTCACATCTGTGAATCCTTTTCCTCTCCTAGTGGTGACGTGACACAATGACGCTGTGAGTGCAGGCGCTGTACTCAGGGGGCGGGGCTATGACTCCCTGCACTCACAATCTTTCCTCAGTCTTCTGAATCCGAAAGACTGAGGACATCCTGTGGTGAAGAAGAGGTACAGGGGGCAGGCAGCTCTAGAACCGGTCCTTGTTTTTCTGTGCACATATTTAAGATATTTTCTAAAACCAGAGACTCTATAGAATAAAGTATTGGCAGATTAAGCTGCTTGCTGGAACGTGTGTGTGTGTGTGGGGGGGGGGGCATTTAAAAATGTGTCTTTTTATTTATTTACTTTATTTATTTTTAAACCTATTTTTTTTAACTTCATTGCTATCACAAGGGGGCTAACAAGCCCTGTATGTGATAGCATAGTGCAGGTGACTAGAGACATCTGGTGTCCATTAGATCCCAAATGTCACCCCTGCACCCTCTATTGATCGAGAACAGGCTGTGCTGATCAGCTGCTTCCCCAGTCAGAGCCACTAGGGTTTAATTGACAGTCCTGAACCTGGAAGTGCTCAAAGCTGAGCACTACCAGGTTCATCCTTCACAGAAGATAATCCGGTGAATGAAGGTCTGCTGGTCTCCCCCACACTGCTCTCCATCCTGACACATGCTATGGGGTTCCCCGGGACCCAGGAGGGACAGGTAAGCCTAGGAGGAATGGCGGGGTGGGTGTAGTCGGGAAGGGGGGTGCATGGTGGCATGTATATGCAGAAGTAAAAGAGTAGATATGCAGTAAAAATATAAACAACATCTCAATATAGTGGCCGTGAGCAGGTTTCAATGTTTAAATGCCGGCGCAATAGTTGTGAAATTGGCAGCGAAAGGGTTAAACCTCCAAAAAGACATCAAGCCCGGAGCTGGCCTATAATATAAGCGCCAATTCTCACCAGATTGGAAGACAACTTGCCGTTGTAGTTAATACAACTCAAAATGAAAAGCTTTGAGCAAATACAGTACATTGTATTCATTACACATAAGAACAGTATGGAGGGCGCATGAAGGTAGTCACGGGGCCCGGGGCCCGGCCACCAATGTACACATGAACCCGCTGAGCTATCCAGCCGTTCAT
>NW_017308353.1:200089-203631 GCF_000935625.1 Nanorana parkeri | reverse complement strand
ATATTGTTTTTAATTTTATTTTCTATATATATTTATTAAAGGGAAAAAGAAGTAAAAAATAGAAACAAAGTGTCGCCGGTAATCATGGTAACTTTGCTATCGTTGTTGCTGAAGATAGAAAGCGCTCGTTTTATTCTGCCGTTTAATAATATTTCTAGCGCAGAGCACGGAAAATATATTTCCAAAAAATACATGACATTTTTTTTTTTCATAATTTTGCATTGACATTTTTTTTTTAAACTACAAGAAATGAATATAAACACAAAAATACATTTGTATGAAAATAAATATATATAAAGGCGAAGCAGAGCGGAGAGAATGAGGAGCTGGAGTGTAACAATGTTATAAAGGGGAATAGTTCCATTAAAAAGAAAAATAAACTTTGTTTTCTACTTTTAGGTTTTCTTCAGCAATCCTTCATAAAAAAAAATACAGATTTGCTGCGTTTAGTTCCTCTGACACCTGAAATTGCAACAATGTGTCAGTGTTTGTTATCATTTTATCATACATAGGGGAGGAACCGCTGATTCTGCTGCCCAGAGATAAAATAACTTCTAATAGTAATTCTGATATAAAGAGTCGGATACCAGGTACATCCAACAACCAGTGGCGTAACAATCACCATAGCGACCCAGGCGGCCACTATGGGGCCCCGGGGCACAGGGGGGCCCGGCCAGGACATCCCCCTGATGCGGTGCGGGCCGCCTGGGTCGCTATGGCATCTCAGGCTGCTGGCTGTCACTGGCGGCTGTGAGGAGGAACACGCCGCTATTCACATGTGCAGCGATGCGTACCTCCTCACAGCCGCTGCTGAGTCGGTGACAACCAGCAGCTTCGGGGTGAGGTGGCTGGGCCCGTCGTCGGCAGCGATGGAGGAGGCGGGGCCCAGCGTTTGAGGAGGCAGGTCTTAGCGATGGGCAGGTGGGCCCGGCGATCGAGTAGGTGGGGCCCAGTGACGGAGGTGGCAGGGCCCGCAAGCGATCGTGGAGGAGAAGGAGGCGGCCAGAGGATCGGCCAGACAGGTAAGAGGGCTTGACCGCCCACCTGAGAACCTGCAGAGCCCACCACAGAGAGTCTATGGTGGGCTCTGCAGGGTCACCCTTGGGTGGGCTGTTTAGGTTATCAGGTGGACTTATCTAGAAATCACAGGGCCCCATACAAGATTTTGCTATGGGGCCCTGTGATTTCGAGTTACGCCCCTGCCAACGGCCTTAACTGGTGATGGGCTCCAACTGGTGATGGGCTGCAACTGGTGATGGGCTCCAACTGGTGAAGGGGTCCAACTGGTGATGAGGGTTGAGAAGAAACACTCTGGGACGTACCAGGTGCAACCTACAACCTCAACTGGTGAAGGTGGCCATTCTCAAACTTTTTACCCAGGAGGAACCACTAAAAAACTTTCAGCTCTTGGGGAACCCTTGCTTAAAAAAATAATCAGGGGGAACAATGCCACTCTTACAGACTCCTAAAAAGTTTACTGGTGTCATGCTGCTGGCTCTGGCCCTGAACTGTGCAGGCATCATCAAATGAGAGCTCAGCCACAGCTCAAGGAACACCTAGGAACCTCTGGAGGAACCCTGGTTGAAAACGGTTGGGTTAAAGAGTTTCAGATAAAGGACTCTGGATGTATCAGGTATGTCCTAGGTCCATAACTGGTTAAGGGGTTTGTGATGAAGGACTCTGGGATCTACCGCGAACATCCTAGGCCCTTAATTGATTAGAATGCCACTCCTACAGACTCCTAAAAAAGATAATTGGTGTCATGTTGCTAGCTCTGCCAAGTGGTGTTAGCCCTGATCTATGCAGGCATCATCAAATGGGAGATCAACCAGCCACAGCTCAAGGAACCCCTAGCAACCTCTGGAGGAACCCTAGTTGAAAATGGCTGGGTTAGGGTGTTTTAGATTAAGTCACATTCTAGGTCCTCAACCGGTTAAGAGGTTTGCATAAAAGGGACTCTGGTAAATATCAGGTGTGGTCTAGAACCTGGCTGGTTATGGGGCTTTGTTATGAAGGACTCTGGGATGTACGAGGTATGCCTTACATCCATAACATGTTAAGGGGTTTTGTTATGAAGGACTCTGGGATGTACCAGGTATGGTCTAGAACCTGACTGGTTATGGGGTTTTGTTATGAAGGACTCTGGGAGATACCAGGTACATCCTAGGTCCTTCACTGGTTAAGGTGTTTGTGAGGAAGGACTGTGGGATGCACCAAGTACATCCTAGGTCGTTAATTGGTGAAGGGGTTTGAGATGAAGAGTGACTTACTAGGGGAAGTACTTGGTGAACATCCCCCTACATAAAGCAGCTCATATTTAGATCCTCAGATTTGTTCCGGATTTCCTTGTCTTCATCTTCCATCCTATTTGACGGCTGTCAGTTTTCTGGTGCGGTGGGCATCAGGCTCTTCCCGTCTGGTCCAGTACAATCGGAGTCCTCGGTGACGGTGCAAAGTGTTTCAGTGTAATTGGGGTTCATCTTCTCCACGGCTTCCTTGGAAACTCCGACCCACTCCTGGCAGAGGAGAAACGATTAATCTATGTGATCATTTTCAGACGTCAGGCAAATGTCATCCCCATCGGGGGCCTAAATAGTGTCTAAGGTAACTATTCTGCAGAAGTTTGGGCACCTTGTAGTCACTCCAAGTACCTGTATGAGCAGATGTGGAAGTCCTGCCCTCAGCTGGGGGTCCATGGAGAAGGAGTTTTAAGAGGTACTTGCTGGAGATGCAAGGTATCTGCACACCAGCTGCATTATTATTATCTTAGACATCTTTAGGACCATGACGGGTAACTTTAGATACAATTGTCATCCTATGTATACAGGAAGTTGGTCTTGGTGAGATGCATGCACGGTCCCTTTAGTATTTCCTTCTTGGCAATGTATTAACCTTTAAGCAGCACAATGTGTTACACTTCCATAACTCATCTCAGTTCTGGGGAAATTGTGGTTCACTTAGTGTAACAAAGCAATTGACCTGATGTGTGTGACCCACCTGCACTTCCGTCATGGAACCAAACCCCCCTCCCCCCCTCCCAAACCTAATGTAATTAACCTGCGTCACCTCCACTCCCGCTCCCCACATCCTGGGCTGACGGCCAAATCGTACTGACACATCTTCCTGCCACTTACAGATTCTTAATTACCAGAAGCATCTACATTCTTCATGCCAACGCTCAACCTTCCTCACAGCCACAAAGGTCTAAAGTGGAAGTTCCATGAAATGATAATTGAATTCTGAATATTGCCCGTTCATAGGACAGGCCTAGTTTATTCTGGTCCCAATATTTCTACTTTCCCTAAGAACCCGAACTGGTCCTGAACTACGTACCTGAACGTTGCAACCATTGATGAGCTCTTCAAAATTCTTCCCGGGGTTCGGAATCTGAGGAACGAGAATCACCCAAATTCTGTATGGGGGGGGGAGGGGGAGAGTCATTAGTGCCAGCGGCAATCAGAGAGGACTGCAGATGACTACATGAGAAGGGATACATGGAACATCTGAGAGATCATGGTGGTGGTATCCAGGGCAGCCATCAG
>NW_017308353.1:193133-199933 GCF_000935625.1 Nanorana parkeri | reverse complement strand
GCGCCGGGGGGGGGGGGGGGGGGGGGGGCTGGCCTAAAGCCGTGTAAGGGGCCCCAAAATTTCTGATGGCTGCCCTGGTGGTATCAACTGGGACTATAGACTCATTCAAAAAATGTTTGGATACTTTCCTCAGTGAACACAATATACAGGGGTATATACTGCTCTTAGTGACCCACACACACACATAGGTTGAACTGGGTGGACCCGTGTCTTTATTCACCCTCAACAACTATGGGCTCAGTCCTGGATCAGATTTGTCTCTTCAGTTTCAGGTTCACATTAGAAGGACTCGTATGTATCATTGAATCGGGGGAGTGGTGGAAGGTTGGACCCCTCTGCAGCTCTTTTTAAGGCAACTCCTAAATGCATGATGAACCCTTGCCCGACCCTTAGGGTAACATCTCAAGGTTTGTAGAAAAATAAAATTCCCAAAATATTGGTAACAGTCCAAATATAACTTATTGATCACTGTAATTGTGTAAACAAGTCCAATACGTGTCATGTGTTCCAAGAGCTCCTTTCATCGGGGGCATAACCATGGGGTAGTGGTATTAACAATGCCACTGATTACCAGGTAAGTGTTCAGATGATGATCCCAGGGCTTTGTTTATCAAAAAGGAGTAAGAATGATTGTTAGGTAGGGGTAGGGTAAAGGGTAGTGCTAAGGTTAAGGTTGGCTTTGTTTATCAGCATAGGGTAAGGGTTATCATTAGAGTTAGAGGTAGGAGTAGGGTTAAGGGTAGTGTTAGGGTTAAGGTTGGCTTTGTTTATGAGCAAGTGGCAAGGGTTATCATTAGAGTTAGAGGTGGGAGTAAGGGTAGTATTAAGGTTGAGGATGGCTTTGTATAACAAGGGGTAAGGGTTATTGTTAGAGGTGAGAGTAGGCTTAAGGGTAGTGTTAGGGTTGATGTTGGCTTTGTATAACAAGGGGTAAGGGTTATCATTAGAGATAGGGGTAGGGTTTATGGTATTGTTAGCGTTAGTGCTGGGAGTAGAGGTAGGGATAAGGGTAGTGTTAGGGCTTGGTTGGCTTGGCTTTGTTTGCTTTGTTTATCAGCAAGTGGTAAGGGTTATCACTAGAGTTAGAGGTGGGAGTAGGGTTTAGGGTAGTGTTAGGGCTAAGGTTAGCTTTGTTTATCAGCATAGGATAAGGGTTTGTTACAGTTAGAGGTGAGAGTAGGGTGAAGGGTAGTGTTAGGGTTGAGGTTGGCTTTGTATAACAAGGGGTAAGGCTTATCATTAGAGTTAAGAAGTGGGAGTAGGGTTAAGGGTAGTGTTAAGGTTGAGGCTGGCTTTGTTTGACAAGGGGTAATGGTTATCATTAGAGCTAGGGGTAGTGTTAGAGATAAGGTCGGCTTTGTGTATCAGCAAGGGGTATAGGTTATTGTTACGGTTAGAGGTGGGAGTAGAGTTAAGGGTAGTGTTAAGGTTGAGGCTGGCTTTGTTTGACAAGGGATAAGGGTTATCACTAGGGTTAGGGGTAGAGGTGGGAGTAGAGTTAAGGGTAGTGTTAAGGTTGAGGCTGGCTTTGTTTGACAAGGGATAAGGGTTATCACTAGGGTTAGGGGTAGAGGTGGGAGTAGAGTTAAGGGTAGTGTTAAGGTTGAGGCTGGCTTTGTTTGACAAGGGATAAGGGTTATCACTAGGGTTAGGGGTAGAGGTGGGAGTAGAGTTAAGGGTAGTGTTAAGGTTGAGGCTGGCTTTGTTTGACAAGGGATAAGGGTTATCACTAGGGTTAGGGGTAGAGGTGGGAGTAGAGTTAAGGGTAGTGTTAAGGTTGAGGCTGGCTTTGTTTGACAAGGGATAAGGGTTATCACTAGGGTTAGGGGTAGAGGTGGGAGTAGAGTTAAGGGTAGTGTTAAGGTTGAGGCTGGCTTTGTTTGACAAGGGATAAGGGTTATCACTAGGGTTAGGGGTAGAGGTGGGAGTAGAGTTAAGGGTAGTGTTAAGGTTGAGGCTGGCTTTGTTTGACAAGGGATAAGGGTTATCACTAGGGTTAGGGGTAGAGGTGGGAGTAGAGTTAAGGGTAGTGTTAAGGTTGAGGCTGGCTTTGTTTGACAAGGGATAAGGGTTATCATTAGGGGTAGTGGTAGAGGTGGTAGTAAGAGTAGGGTTAAGGGGAGTGTTAGGGTTGAGGTTGGCTTTGTATAACAAGGGATAAGGGCTATCATTAGGGTTAGGGTTAGGGGTAGAGGTGGGAGTAGGGGTAGGATGAAGGCTAGTGTTAGAGTTAAGGTCGGCTTTGTTTATCCCCCACAGCCACCAACGGCCACGTTAGCACTGAGATATCGATCACATGGACTAGTTACAATGAGATGTTTCGGTGTCAGGTCTATCTTGGGTCAGCCGACCACATGGAGGAATCTGAGTCTACGTTCAGCCAAAGTACATCGCAGGTCAAATGAATCATTTCATTGTCAGTGAAGTCACTCGGCTCGTCACCACAGAGATCCTTCCACCCGCTGAGTCATACAGACGTCACACGTGGGACCTCCACCATACTGCCGGGGCTTTTGTCTCGTCACTTCCCACCCACCGAGCTCTGAGATGTGACGGAGTTTGGCTTTAAGACCACAAATGACATTTAATCTATTGGGGGACCAGGGAAGGGGGAAATATAAGCGCTTGGGGATTATGTGTTCTCGTAGTCATTGGACGGTGTGACGGACGCTCACCTCTCTTGTCCAACCACTGCCAAGATTATCACCACAATCAGCAGAGTCAACCCAACGGTGATCCCGGTGTTCACGATTTTTGATGACGGCTTTGCCGGTGGCTGCTCATCTAGAAATGCAGAACGATCAATCAGACGAATAACATACAATGATTGGGATATACAATGTATCTCTTGTCGGGACAGTTCTGGGATCGCCATTGACCACGTGTGACACGAGCGCGTGATGTCACAACGCGGCCGCCTCAGGACCGTGCGTGGCGGCGGAGGCGCTAATCTGAATCTGAAACATTTTATATCCGGACACATATAAAAGATACAAATTAACTCAGCTCTGTGTCTAGTCATACATCAATAAAGGCAGACATGAAACATGCGTTTCTGCAACACACGTTATGTGCCTTAGCGTGTTACGTGCCATTGGACAACGCAGCTCCAACATACACCCATGCATTGTGGTGCACTATGTCTGAATAAAAATGCGTCACGCCCCTTTTTCGATCAGTTCCTGTGCACTGGCAGCCCATTCACTTGGAAGGAACACATATGAATTTGTGACACATCATGGGCCTAAATGTATTTTTTAAACGCATGCAAAGTACATACCAGAATGCTATACAGCAGCCTGGGAGAGTAAGGGAGGGGAGGACTGGGAGCCAATCAGGTGTGCTACATGCAAATGTGCTGACAAAGGAGCATGCTGATAGAAGGAGAGAGAACGGATTGAGCAGAGGGTTCACCTTACTGGTCAGCTGCTGCTCTTTCACTATCCAGTCATCATGGCTGGAGATGGAGAGAGGACACCACTTCCTTCGCTGTAAGTGTCTGCGCTGTGTGGCAGAGCTGAGTAAGGCTCGGGACTGGATGGGCAGAAAGCAGCTTCATTGATAAGTATATATTTTTCTTGTCTCTGTAATTGGTTGATTGTCTGCAGTTTAGTTTTAGTGACATGTGACCATAACACTTTATGTACTTACCGCACACGGTGGCGTTCCTCGCCCATGTGACCCCTTCACTCCACTCGCTCCACATGAACGCATTGGCACAGACGTTGCTCATTTTGGTCTTCACGTGGAATGTATAATTCTGGCAGCTGTCAAAGCTGGACAGGACAGAGAGGGTGTTCGAGGCGTCCTTCTCCTGCCGGACAGAAGTGGACATGGTCATACCAGGAAAGAAACATAGGGTTATGTTCAGCGGCCGCTACGTCACTAGAGTGTCCCAGGGGGTAGAGCAGTGTCATAGCTCCTCAGGGGTGGAGCTACGGACAGCACAAGGCGGGGGAAGCAGCCTATTGGCATGCGGAAGAGAGCATTCCAAAGAGCCTGATGGGTGTGTGATAGCACCGGATGCCGTGTTGTGGTGAGCTGTATGGCAGGTATGTTGGCGGCTACTGTATGTGTAGGCGCCATTCTAAGGATGGACGTACACCTACATGTGTCATTGTCATCAACATGTCTTATAACATGCCTGGCGCTTCAAGAACACGGGCGACGCACGTCAACCCATCTGCCCAACCTGTGCATATAACACAACTCATAGGTGTGAATGGGACTTCATTGAATGGCGCTGCAATGCAGACAGTACCGCGTGTCAACCTGTGTTCTACGGCATGTTGAAGTGTGAAGCCGTCTGGGGGCCCATTGACGCCTACACAAGCGTGGTGCCGATGCAGACTGATAGGTGGGAACGGGCCCAAAAAAGATTCTACAGAACATCTGAAACCTTAACTTGTATTACCGTCCAACTGTCACTGGCCAGAGTCCGATGTTTCACCCGGTAAGTCACACAGTGCGAGGGGATGGTGCC
This sequence comes from Nanorana parkeri, assembly GCF_000935625.1. Classification (NCBI taxonomy): domain Eukaryota; kingdom Metazoa; phylum Chordata; class Amphibia; order Anura; family Dicroglossidae; genus Nanorana; species Nanorana parkeri. The sequence continues at coordinate 195,450 of NW_017308353.1, read as the reverse complement.
GAATGACTGTTCCCATCTGAGCATCAACTCCAAATTGCCGGTAATTTCTGTGCTCAAGTTAAAGGGAGGATCCATCTTCACTGCAAAATATAATGACACATCAATACAAAACCACCTTCAGTGCTTCCTCCTGCCTGCCGCAGACTGATCACTGGGGGAGGGGAGACTGGGGAAATGCTTCCTCCTGCCTGCCGCAGACTGATCACTGGGGGAGGGGAGACTGGGGAAATGCTTCCTCCTGCCTGCCGCAGACTGATCACTGGGGGAGGGGGGACTGAGGAAATTCTTCCTCCTGCCTGCCGCAGAGTGATCACTGGGGGAGGGGAGTCTGAAGAAACGCTTCCTCCTGCCTGCAGCAGACTGATCACTGGGGGAGGGGAGACTTTCTCCCCCGCCAGATGGCCAGTGCTACCAATCCACTCCAATACTATGTACAATCACCGAGCACTTTATTAGGGACACTATACTAATACCGGGTCGGGTCTCCACCCATCATTCCTCCTCATTCATTGTACAGACTTCACATTCCACAAACGTTCCTTTCAGATTCTGCTCCCTGTCATTGGATCGGGACTCAGATCTGGTGATTGGTCTACCATCTTGGAAATGAAACCCGGCAGATCAGGCCACATTTGTCCAGTTTGGGAGATCCTGCGCCCCTCCTTCACATCCTCAAGTTTCTGTTCTTGGTTGTCAGGAACCCAACGTGGTCTTCCGAGCCCATCCTCCTCAAGGCTCAATGTGTCCTACATTCCGAGATGCTTTTCTGCTCACCACAGTTGTGAAGATCGGTTATTGGCCCCTTTCCATCGGCTCCAACCAGTCTGAACATTCTCCTCTTTGACCTCCCTCATGGACAACCAATACGGCGCAAACTCCACACACCGAGTTTAGCTTAAGACTTCTTCAATTCACATAAAGGGTCCAAAATCTAGGATCAAGCCCCTACTGGGCAAGAAAGGGGTGGAGCCCCTACTGGGCAAGAATGGGGTGGAGCCCCTACTGGGCAAGAGGGAGGTGGAGCCCCTACGGACAAGAGGGAGGTGGAGCTCCTACTGGGCAAGAGGGAGGTGGAGCCCCTACTGGGCAAGAAGAAGGTGGAGCCCCTACTGGACAGGATGGGGGTGGAGCCCCTACTGTGCAAGAAGGAGGTGGAGCTCCTACTGGGCAAGAGGGAGGAGGAGCCCCTACTGGGCAAGAGGGGGTGGAGCCCCTACTGGGCAAGAGGGAGGTGGAGTCCCTACTGGGCAAGAGGGAGGTGGAGCCCCTACTGGGCAAGAGGGAGGTGGTGCCCCTACTGGGCAAGAAGGAGGTGGAGCCCCTACTGGGCAAGAAGAAGGTGGAGCCCCTACTGGACAGGATGGGGGTGGAGCCCCTACTGTGCAAGAAGGAGGTGGAGCTCCTACTGGGCAAGAGGGAGGTGGAGCCCCTACTGGGCAAGAGGGAGGTGGTGCCCCTACTGGGCAAGAAGGAGGTGGAGCCCCTACTGGGCAAGAAGAAGGTGGAGCCCCTACTGGACAGGATGGGGGTGGAGCCCCTACTGTGCAAGAAGGAGGTGGAGCTCCTACTGGGCAAGAGGGAGGTGGAGCCCCTACTGGGCAAGAGGGAGGTGGTGCCCCTACTGGGCAAGAAGGAGGTGGAGCCCCTACTGGGCAAGAAGAAGGTGGAGTCCCTACTGGGCAAGAGGGAGGTGGAGTCCCTACTGGGCAAGAGGGAGGTGGAGCCACTACTGGGCAAGAAGCAGGTGGCCCTTCTATGTGAATGAAGGAAGTTACATGAAATTTGCTCCCTATGGCTTGAAGATTTGTGAGTGGAGGCGGGCTCAGGAGCCGTGTCCCCACCGGAGCAGCAGATTCAGAAATACTCCACCCAGCCGCCTGGTTCCGACAGTCCCACCATGGTCATAGCCCCATTTTTCCTATTCTGGTGTTTGATGTGGACAATAGATGAAGCTCCTGACCTCTATCTGCAGGATTCTATATACGATGCATAGACAGGGAGGGGTACAGGGAGGGGTACAGGGAGGGGTACAGGGAGGGGTACCTTAGGGTTAAGGTTGCGCAATGAGTAAATACCTTTCCTTTACATACAGTGAACAGTGCAGTGAATTTCCTAAATGTACCCATACACCTTACGACCATCGCAAGACTTTTGTCTTGCGATGGTCGTATGCTTATTGAAAGCTCCTACGATCTGCCCACCTTGGACGGGCAGATCGTGCTTGCGATCATCGAAAGCCCGCCCCGCTGAGGGGCGGGCTTCCGATGACCGCAATGCAGAATGGGCAGTGTGCGCGTGCGCACACCGGCCCGTTCCG
>NW_017308353.1:180035-192326 GCF_000935625.1 Nanorana parkeri | reverse complement strand
GCCCGTAGAGAAGAATCGGTCGCACGTCTTCGTTCACACTGCTCGATTCTCGTACGAGAATCGAGCAGTGTGTGGGCACCTTAAGACTGGAGCAGACAGAATCTGGGCAAACTATCAACTTCTAGTTTCAGGTTGTTCTATTCAACTTCGAAAATGAGAGCTATGGTATTTTTTATAAATGTTTAAAGAAGAGAAACCAAACCCCTCACCAACCAATGAGCACAGGTCTTTGTTCCCGTTGTGCCATGCGTCATGCGGCTTACCATAGTCTTGATGTTTCTTGAACTTCTTCCCTATTGGGGGCCCCGAGCCGCTTTTGTTTAGCTTCACTCCGAACGTCTCGTAGGGCTCCGATATGGACACCTTGCAGCCGATGTTCGTATAATCGACCACCAGATATTCAGGACATGGGACAGCTTTGGACTCCGCTGCGCTCGCCCTAAATAACACGAGGTGCAGAGAAGGTAGAAAGGTGATCACAGTTTTGTGGTGTTTCTGTAGCAGTTAGACTTGTGCGCCATCAAAAAATTTGTTTCGTTTCGTTCCGGGATATCCGTTATTTCGTAATTCGTGTCCGAAACTCAATTCGGATTCGTACGAAATACGGATTTGCGTTAGTTTCGGCACATTTTCGTAACTTTACCAACATTCGTTATGATGAAGTTAAAAAGCAAAAATGCCTTTGTTAATATTGGAGTCGATGGGGTAGTTGTTTTTTTATCCGAAATACGAATTCCGTTAACGGATTCCGGATCCGAATTTCGTATTTCGGATAAAAAAAAACTACCATCAACTCCAATATAAATGTACTTTGCTTTTTAACTTCAATATATAACGAATGTTCGTAACGGAACGAAATTCCGTCAATGGAATTTCGTATTTCCTGCCTGTGTAATGCGACTCTCGGCATCAGCGGATCCGTATTTCGGATTAAAAAAAAAATCTTGTCATGTTGTTCAACCTCATTTACAGGGGTAATATTAGTTCCCGTTTCAGAGAAATTCGAATCCGAAATTCGTTAACGGAATTTCGTATTTCGGATATAATTCGTAAACTGCCATTCGGAATTTCAGGAAAATTCGTACGAATTTCGATTCGTAACGAAACGAATCGCACATGTCTAGTAGCAGTAGAACCTGGTCACGCTTCCTTCTTCCTTCACCACGAATTTCACCTTTGTGCCGCCACCAGAGCAAACCCAAAACACAAATTAAAGGTTTTCATTCATTATTTGGATCTTCCAAGATGTCTCTGTTCTGGCACGGGGCTCAGGGGCCCTCCTCGGCAGACTAGGGGGGGGGTTGGACTGAGGGATTATATAGAAAATAAGACATTTATTTATCATTATTTCTATGACGCCCGAAAATAAATATTTGATGCCGAGACTTCAGCTGTGACTTGAAAAGCGGGACTTTGAGCAGTGGGGCCAAATTAAACTGCTGCTATCATTTACTATTGTTTACATTTTTATTTAGGACAAAAACCAAGTCCAACATAGCAGCAGAACGACACAAACCAATTACAATGTTACCAATAAAGGAGAACTATGAGGGGGGGAGGGGGGGTGCTTTTCACTCACCTCATAGTTCGGGGCGACGTGTGACAATGAGACTGTCACAGGTCGGCTCAGTAGATCGGGAGGTGAGGGAACACATACCGGCGTTCGCTCACCTCTCGATCCTGTCACTGCTCTCTGCCGTGACAGGGGGAGGGGCTGGATTCCCCCCACCCCGCTCCGATCCGCCAGCGCTGACTGGCAGAACGGACGGGGGAGGGGGCGGGTACAGCTGGCTCTGCCTCTAGATAGGCGGAGCCAGCTGTCACTCACGCAGCTGGGCGGATCCCGGCATGATTTTCGGGATCCGCTCCGGCTGCGGCGTCTCAGTATACCGCGAGCTGTAGCTCCCTATATACTGAGCTTAGGGTGACGGGAGGACGCTAGTTTGTGTCCTCCCGTCACCCTAAGGAGAACTATGGGGGAAAAGCCCTGACCTCGTAGTTCTCCTTTAAAGGTTCCTCACACACGACAAATGCCCATATAACAAACATTGCTCCGCGGGCCTGAAGTCCTTCCTGTTTTTGCTGAGCCATTTCACATTTGGCCACCAGTCCCTTTCTTCCTCGTGCCCCCCCAGATGTCTGTGATCTTTGACTTTGTCTTAGCATGGCTTTTAGGCAGCAGTGGTCCACTGGGTCCTGTTGCCACTAGTGACCCCCGCACTTTGACCTATCCTGGATATGTTCTTGTGCAAACAGAAATGGCCCTTTTTTAGCTGGGAGCATGACCCGAGGGGTCTAAACCCAACCACTAACCCTAAAGGCTGACCCTAACCCTTTGTTTACCAACACACCCATGTCTGCACCTATAATGGTGATCACCTGATTTTTTTTAGAAAGCTTTCTGCTCATTGAGACAGAATTTGGATTCACATGAAATCAATTTTGGCCAAATCGCTCCACATATCCACTACACCAGCACACACTGAAAGAGGGAATGGGATGCAGGCAACCTGCATGATGCACCAGGGAGAGACACAACAGGAAGTGAGACCAAATCTGTCCACATGACAGAAATCCCACTTATAGAGTTCTAGAACCATTACCTAGAGGCCATCACCTAAAATTGGTGGAAAAGAAGTTCCAGCACAAGGGGCTGTGAGATCAGTTAGGGTCCGGAACTCACTGCCACAGGCGGTGATTTCAGCAAAGAATGTGGAATTGTTCAAGAAACTTTTGGACGATTTCGTAAGGGACCGTAATATACAGGGGTACAGGTAATATACAGGGGTACAGGTAATATACAGGGGTACAGGTAATATACAGGGGTACAGGTAACATCCAGGGGTACAGGTAATATATAGGGGTACAGGTAATATACAGGGGTACAGGTAATATACAGGGGTACAAGTAATATACAGGGGTACAGGTAACATACAGGAGTACAGGTACTATACAGGGGTACGGGTAATATACAGGGGTACAGGTACTATGCAGGGGTACGGGTAATATACAGGGGTGCAGGTAATATACAGGGGTACAGGTAACATACAGGGGTACAGGTAATATACAGGGGTACGGGTAATATACAGGGGTACGGGTAATATACAGGGGTACAGGTAATATACAGGGGTACAGGTAATATACAGGGGTACAAGTAATATACAGGGGTACAGGTACTCCTAGGAATGAGATCCTAATAGGTTGGACTTGATGGACTAATTTCTTTATTCAACCTCAAATACTATGTAACTAGAACAGGTGTCCCCGTTTTTCCTCCAGTTTGGGGTTTCCAATCACTTCCTGTTTTTAAAACAATGGCCACCAGGACAAACAAAGGGTGATCTACCCAGACAGCAATACCTAGACCTGACCCTCTGACGGGAGGTCTAACCCATCCACGCGCCATCCAAAACTTGAACAGAACATGTTTTGGTCTTAGATACGCTCTACGTGATGTATACTGAGACTGCTAAACTTGAATCTGGACCCGATGACCTCCGAGGGTAGAAAACTCACCAGTAGTAGAATGTGTAGTTCTCGGTTGGGTGTTGTGGGTGGTTCCAGGTACACGTCAGGACTTTGACTGTATTCATAACGCACTCCACCTCTGCATAACACAACAAACACACCATGTGATATGCGGTATACAATAGGTGACAGTCAAAGCTAATAATGGAGTTGGAGACGCCTCACATTTCTATACATAGGGTTGCAGTATTTTATTTTTGGGCCTGTTTTTGTATCTCTGCAGGAAGCAGAAAGCTCTAGCCATCGTGTCTGTATGTTTTGTGGGTGTCCTTCAGGAGTGTATTAGGTCCTAGATAGTTGCTGCTTGAGCTTGTTCCTGCAGGGTGTGCTGGACACTCCCTGCAATCAATGTTGGGGGACTCATCATTGCCAATCAGCAGGCTTTGGGGGCCCCAGTAAGATGGTTGGGAGAGATATTCAATATCAAGGTGAACTCCATCTTAATGGGAAAGGGGCAACTCCATATAAATGGCCATGGAGCCCAACCCCATATTAATGCCCGTGGGAAGACTGGGGTGCAAATCCATATAAATGGCCATGGAGGGCAACTCCATATAAATGGCCATGGAGCACCAACTCCATATTAATGACCATGGGAAGGTGGGTTGAGGGTGCAAATCCATATTAATAGCCATGGAGGGCAACTCCATAATAGTGGCCATGGGAAGGCAACTCCATATTAACGGCCATGCCTCTGGAATGGGATGTCCAGCCAGCTCTTATAGGTGCGATGGTCAGGTGTCCACCAATGTTTGGTTGTATTGTGCACATGCCCATCACTTATAAAACCTTCACACTTGTCATGGCCAACTTTGCGCATTAAGGTAAATCATCTACACTGGGGGACTTGCTGCTCATCTTCAACATCCCAGTCAGGTTTTAAGCTCAGGAACTGATTTAAAAAAAAACCAAAGGATTGTATGTGGTGGCTGTTGGGCATCTGAATCCGGGCCCTGAGGCTGTATGGCTCCCTATGGATTCTAGTACATGGGGAACCTCCCAGTGTTCCTGGGGGTCAATGGAAGCCCCACCCCGTGCAATCATATGCAGGTTCCAGACCGTACACGCGGTCAATCGGTTATATACATATCATTTAATACATACAGTCAGTTCAATTTTCCGTACTGTCTCAGCTGTCAGAGTTAAAGGGTTTTGACCCCCCGACCTCCAACTCTCGATAAGGTTTGCATAGAAAATTGTGGGACATTTTTATTTTAAGCTTTACAAATATATAACAAAAATAAATCTCAGACCAGGACCTGGAACAATAAGTTTGAAGGCTGGCCGAAAAGCTAGCCTGGATTTGTGGGAGGAGATTCATGTCGGCGGGTCACGAACGTCCCCACCCGCCCATTCCCCTTGCTTTCATTCATTTCATTAATTTCATTTACAATCAGAGTATGCCCTTGGCCAGCATCATTCAACCCACTTCCTGTAAGACCAGGGTGTCATGGACATGCCCCCCCCCTCCCCTCAGTGGGGGAACTGATCCGGCCAGACCCCTTACATCCTTTTTAATCCCAACTATGACAAGCACTGGAGTAGATCCGTGCTGGCGCCTTGATTTTGCGTCTCCTTGCTCCCTCTTTGGAGATACAAACCGCCATTCTGATGCGCGGAATGCCTGTACCTCCCACGGTCAGTTCATCCGACACCCCACCCCCGCCCAGCCTAGCTGTTTTGATTGACAGCGACTCCCACCAGGAGCCTCACCATAAAAACTTCAGCGTGCTCAGATGAGGAACGTACTTCCTCGCTGTGCGTCTTGTCAGCGTCCCGCTCTGGATCAGCGTTCTTACTGTGACAATGCCCCTCCACGGATTGACAGAGGGCATGAGAAGCCCCCCTAATGCATTCTCTAGGGGGGGGGATTGAGAAAATTTTCATTGTTTGACAAAATTGACTTTATTTCGGGTGGTCACGTGACCACACATCCCCGCTGTACAGAAGAGGGGCCTACAGCAAGGCTGTGTGGTCACGTGACCACCCGAAATAAAGTCAATTTTGTCAAACAATGAAAATTTCCGTCCAATGGGCTTCAAGAATCGTACTAAGAACCCCAAACCGTCCACGCGAATTGGTGGCCAACCCAGTAAAAGACTCAACCGGAAAAAATAAACCTTTCACGTCCTCTTCACATTCATAATACAAATTCCTCCCCCCACAAGAAGACGGAACGCACAGAACGTGGTGCGTGGGATCGGTAGTTACCCGCATTGCCGCTGCCTTGGACCGGACTGCTCAGGGCTGAGAGGATGAGAAGGAGAACTAGAGAAGGTCCCATGGCCCAGGAGGTTCTCCAAGGGTTCGTCTGTCCCCCCGGAACTGGTAGAAGAGGGGGTTCAGGGGATGAAGAGCCTCGAAGATTGGTCAGACGTCCTCCAGGAGCCTCTCCATTGTGATGTCCCCGATCCTCAGAGCTGATAGTTTCCCGCTTCAGGTCACTCAGCACCAACACCTTCCTTTTATCATTCTGATCTACATGATGGGTGAACGTTCTGCTTCTGTCGCCTCGTTCTTCCTGTCACCAAAAAAACCCGTCTTACTCATTTCCTGTTATTAGACTTTCTGTTTCTATTCGTAACATTCTCAAGAAAAATAATTCAACGCAGAAGACAATGACGAGTCTACAAATATATACATTGTATACGCCCCGGGGAAGGTTTATATTCTGTGTCATTGTTACTAAATTAAATCCTTGTTATCACCTTGTTTCCTCCTCTGTCTCTGTGCTCTCTCTCAGTGCTGCTGATCTCCTGCATCCTCTTGGCAGCCACTTCCTGTTTACATGACTCCAGTGATGGGTGGGAGTGTGGAATACCGCGTCCTGCCCAGCTCACTGATATCATTGGTTGCCAGGATCTGGGTGGAACTCTGGACAAAGCATCCCAGGTTGCTAAGAGAAACCTTATGGGACACTCTGCCCCCTCCCCCCCCCATGAGATGTTGCCTGAGGCAACCGTCTGAAGCTGCCTTATTATAGGGATGTCCCTGGTCACATGACATTTCTCAGGGCGGGTTTCCTAATGGTGGCAACAGTGGATCATGTCTGTGTAATGGGTGCTGAAATGTCCACGTACCTGTGTGTTCCAGTCATTAAGAGTCCCCGTACCTGTGTGTTCCAGTCATTAAGAGTCCCCGTACCTGTGTGTTCCAGTCATTAAGAGTCCCTGTACCTGTGTGTTCCAGTCATTAAGAGTCCCCGTACCTGTGTGTTCCGGTCATTAAGAGTCCCCGTACCTGTGTGTTCCGGTCATTAAGAGTCCCCGTACCTGTGTGTTCCTGTCATTAAGAGTCCCTGTACCTGTGTGTTCCGGTCATTAAGAGTCCCCGTACCTGTGTGTCGCTGTCATTAAGAGTCCCCGTACCTGTGTGTTGCGGTCATTAAGAGTCCCTGTACCTGTGTGTTCCGGTCATTAAGAGTCCCCGTACCTGTGTGTTCCAGTCATTAAGAGTCCCCGTTCCTGTGTGTCCCAGTCATTAAGAGTCCCCGTACCTGTGTGTTCCAGTCATTAAGAGTCCCCGTTCCTGTGTGTCCCAGTCATTAAGAGTCCCCGTACCTGTGTGTTCCAGTCATTAAGAGTCCCCGTTCCTGTGTGTCCCAGTCATTAAGAGTCCCCGTACCTGTGTGTTCCAGTCATTAAGAGTCCCCGTTCCTGTGTGTCCCAGTCATTAAGAGTCCCCGTACCTGTGTGTTCCAGTCATTAAGAGTCCCCGTTCCTGTGTGTCCCAGTCATTAAGAGTCCCCGTACCTGTGTGTTCCAGTCATTAAGAGTCCCCGTTCCTGTGTGTCCCAGTCATTAAGAGTCCCCGTACCTGTGTGTTCCAGTCATTAAGAGTCCCCGTTCCTGTGTGTCCCAGTCATTAAGAGTCCCCGTACCTGTGTGTTCCAGTCATTAAGAGTCCCCGTTCCTGTGTGTCCCAGTCATTAAGAGTCCCCGTACCTGTGTGTTCCAGTCATTAAGAGTCCCCGTTCCTGTGTGTCCCAGTCATTAAGAGTCCCCGTACCTGTGTGTTCCAGTCATTAAGAGTCCCCGTTCCTGTGTGTCCCAGTCATTAAGAGTCCCCGTACCTGTGTGTTCCAGTCATTAAGAGTCCCCGTTCCTGTGTGTCCCAGTCATTAAGAGTCCCCGTACCTGTGTGTTCCAGTCATTAAGAGTCCCCGTTCCTGTGTGTCCCAGTCATTAAGAGTCCCCGTACCTGTGTGTTCCAGTCATTAAGAGTCCCCGTTCCTGTGTGTCCCAGTCATTAAGAGTCCCCGTACCTGTGTGTTCCAGTCATTAAGAGTCCCCGTTCCTGTGTGTCCCAGTCATTAAGAGTCCCCGTACCTGTGTGTTCCAGTCATTAAGAGTCCCCGTTCCTGTGTGTCCCAGTCATTAAGAGTCCCCGTACCTGTGTGTTCCAGTCATTAAGAGTCCCCGTTCCTGTGTGTCCCAGTCATTAAGAGTCCCCGTACCTGTGTGTTCCAGTCATTAAGAGTCCCCGTTCCTGTGTGTCCCAGTCATTAAGAGTCCCCGTACCTGTGTGTTCCAGTCATTAAGAGTCCCCGTTCCTGTGTGTCCCAGTCATTAAGAGTCCCCGTACCTGTGTGTTCCAGTCATTAAGAGTCCCCGTTCCTGTGTGTCCCAGTCATTAAGAGTCCCCGTACCTGTGTGTTCCAGTCATTAAGAGTCCCCGTTCCTGTGTGTCCCAGTCATTAAGAGTCCCCGTACCTGTGTGTTCCAGTCATTAAGAGTCCCCGTTCCTGTGTGTCCCAGTCATTAAGAGTCCCCGTACCTGTGTGTTCCAGTCATTAAGAGTCCCCGTTCCTGTGTGTCCCAGTCATTAAGAGTCCCCGTACCTGTGTGTTCCAGTCATTAAGAGTCCCCGTTCCTGTGTGTCCCAGTCATTAAGAGTCCCCGTACCTGTGTGTCCCAGTCATTGAGAGTCCCCGTACCTGTGTGTTCCACATGGCAAAGTTTGAGGGCAATTTTTGAAGAACTTTTTGTAATAACATCACAGGGCTAACAAGGCACAAGGAGAGGTTCAGGATGGGGGGTCGGGGGGTGATTCTGTAACTTTCCGGATGCAGGAACCCTCAAAAACCACAAAAAAACACTTAATATCACCAATCCTACTGAGACGAATGCTTTTCACCAAAAAAAGGCCCAAATTTTACCCAAATCTTCCAATTTCTGGCAAACTTTGAGGAAAATGAGAACTCTTTACTTCGCTTATCCTCATTTTCTGAAATCTACATCTATTGGCACCAATGTGGATTCATAGATTGACCGGCATTGGATAGACACAGCGGTCTAGTGGTTAGTGGTTCTGCCTTGCAGCATTGGGGTCCTTGGTTTTCTCTACATCGTCTCCATGCCCAGCTCTGGCCGGCATCCTGCCCAGCTCCTGGCAACCACTGCTGTCACTGGTTGCCAGGAGCTGGGTGGGACACCGGTTGGAGCAGTTCAGGTTCTAAGAGCTAAGCTGGGAGATGTGTACGGCCCTTGCCCATCTTGGCAACTTGGGGTGCTCTGGCCGGAAAGGGGAGTGACATGTGACCCTCAGGCTGCCTCATTGCAGGGACAGCCCTCTGCATGGAGTCAGCATGTTGCCCACGTGCTTGTATGAGCTTTTACCCGAAGACATGCTGGGGGGATAATGAGGGCCTTACGGTGCCCATACACTGTGCGATTATTGCACGATAATGACAGGAAATCCCGCGATCGTACGATAATCGCAAAGTGTATTGAAGACGTGAGACCGGTTTTACTGTACGGTCGCACGTCTTTTGTCTATGGAGCACGCTAGAAAACCAGCCGAGAATCGTACGATTTTCGGCTGGTTTTTAGCATGATCGTATTCGTAAGATCAGTGCCGCACGGGCACACTGCCCGTTCAGCATTGCTAACCCTAACTCTCAGGGGGGCGGGCTTGCCATGATCGCAAGTACGATCTGCCTGTCCAAGATGGGCAGATCGTACGTTTTTTAAATTACTTTACAACCCTCGCAGGACTAAGGTCTTGCGAGGGTTGTAAAGTGTATGGCCACCTTTAGATTGTCAGCTCCTCGGGTGCAGGGACTGAAGCTAATTGCTATAGAAATGAATAGAAGAAGCTGAGGGAGTTATCTGATGGGTTCTGGTTGAGGTTTGAAACGTCTTGTTATCATCTGATCTGCACGGCGGTTGATCGCGCTGCGCTCCTTCCCCTCTCCACTCACCTCTTTCCTGTTATCGAAGCTTCGGCTGCTCGTCACAAACCATCAGGTTTTTTTTTCTTCTTTGTTTTGCAAAAAGAAAAAAAAAACCAGAAGAGACGGCTGAGAGGTGAACGGTTCTGCCGGTGTATTTTATTTTTCTGAATTATACTCAGAACTAAAATAATAATTAAAGCTGAACTCCGAGCAGATAAAACAAGACACAAATTAATGCAGCTTTGGATTCATTAATTAATCAATAAATTGATTATTTAGGTGCAAGCTGTGTGAGAACCTGAATTCCACTTGCTAGTAGCCTCAGCTTAAAGATGACTTTCAGTCTTGTACAGTTGTAGCGGCTCCTCTCCTCTTCCTCTGATTTCACCGCACACTGCGAGCTCCTCACGATGTGCATTAGAAGCTGCAGCAAGTCAGATAGAGCTCCGCCTCATTTCCCGGCTGGAGGACATCCAGCATCATCTATGCTTTCCTCCCCAGTCTCTTCTTTCATTCATGGGGGCTCACAATCCCATGTGGCTGTTACCTAGGGTGGTCTGCATGCAAATGAAGCCTGCCTCGAAACGCCCACTTCAGATTGACATCCATCCATTAAAAAGGTTTTATTTACTAACCTGAGTTCCCGGAAACCTTATCTCCATAAATCCCACGAAACATTGTTTACAAACATTGATCAGTGAGAGATAGAGAGATACAAAGTAACATTGTTTATAAACATTGATCGGAGGGAGATAGAGAGATACAAAGTAACATTGTATATAAACATTGATCAGAGGGAGATAGAGAGATAAAAAGAAACTTTTTATATAAACATTGATCAGAGGGAGATAGAGAGATACAAAGTAACATTGTTTATAAACATTGATCAGCGGGAGATAGAGATACAAAGTAACATTGTATATAAACATTGATCAGAGGGAGATAGAGAGATACAAAGTAACATTGTATATAAACATTGATCAGAGAGAGATACAAAAATCACCTGCCTGGTTTCTCAGACCCAGTACAGTGCATGTGCTAATAATATCATTGTGATAACCGGGATCAGAGCGCCCTCTGGTGGAACATTTCATATCAGCTCTTTCCTCTCCCAGATACAAATCTGTGCAATGATCATTTATTACGTCACATGTTCCATGGAGCTCAGGAAGCGTTGTCACCCTCATAGACCGCTCATAATCAGCACTTGTAATATACAAGAATTAGACATTTCTTAATGTTCTGTAACTTTAAGAAACATGTGGAGCAATGTAAACATTGTCTTAGCTCTTTCCATGTTCAGACACTTCCTGCTTTAGGGTGACAACTAGGAATGCACCGATACCGAGTACTCGCCCAAATGCTCCGATGCCTAGTCCGATACTTCCTGTTTCAGGAAGCTGGGCAGTGAGTCATTACACGGCGCCCGGCTTCCTTATTGGCCGGGAAGCGGCTCCATGCTCCCTCGTCACTTGTGATGAGAGAGCATGGAGCCGACTTCCCGGCCAATCATGGAAGCCGGGCGCAGTGTAATGACTCACTGCCCAGCTTCCATGATTGGCCAGCAAGACGGCTCCGGCTGGGTACCGGAGGAAGGCCGCTCCTGGATAGACATGCCGAGGTGAGAGGGGACAGACTTTCTTGTTAATCAGGAAGCCGGGAGGCGAGTCATTACAAGCCGCCTGGCTTCCTGAATGGGACTTCCGATACTCGGTATTTGGTATTGGCGAGTACCGAAAAAAATGTTATCGGTACCAAAATACCGGTATCGGTGCATCCCTAGTGACAACGTTCTGTCCTTGTTCAGACACTTCCTGTTATAGGGTGACAATGCTCTGTCCTTGTTCAGACACTTCCTGTTATAGGGTGACAACGCTCTGTCCCTGTCTCCCACTTGTCCTTCTTTGTTGTCACCCCGTCACATGGGCTTCCCATGAAGACTACAAGTGGCTATCACATCACACATTACACAAACATGGCCCACTGTTGTCACCATCAGGAAACCCACCATGAGAAACGTCATGCAACCATTTTAGGGGGCGGGCCCAGACCTGTGTGCAGGATCACATGGGACTCGGCTAACAGACAGGTCTGTACAGGAGGAGGAATGGAAGTCGGTGTCCACCCATCAGATGAACCGACTCCATGTCTGTCTGCTGGTGGTGAGGGCGCCTACGCAGGATGAATAATCAGTAATGTCCCCTTTAATGCAGGACGCATGCTCGGTCTATGATGAGGTCACAGTGATGAGGTCACCGCGCTCTCGCAGTTTTCAGATACAGGATTTTCTAGCACCAACCATGTTCATCTGCATCAAAACGTATTTAGGGGGGCTGTGCCAGAAGGGGGAGGGACTGTGCTAGGAAGGGGAGGTGCAGTTCTAGAAGGGGCGGGACTGTGCTGGTAGGGGGCTGTGCTAGGATGAGGAGGGGGCTATGCTAGGAGGTGAGGAACTGTGCTCATAAGGGGCTGTGCTAGAAGGGGAGGGGCTGTGCTAGGAGGAGGAGGGTCTGTTAGAAGGGGGAGGCGATGTGCTAGAAGGGAGCTATGCTAGGATGAGGAGGGGCTGTGCTAGGGAGGGGGGGGGG
>NW_017308353.1:177217-179976 GCF_000935625.1 Nanorana parkeri | reverse complement strand
GATGGGGAGGGGCTGTGCTAGGGAGGGGCGGGGGCTGTACTAAGAGGGGGAGGGTCTATGCTAGAAGGGGGAGGGGCCATGCAAGGAAATATACTCTTCCTGGAGTTGTCACCCAGCCATGTTCTAGAGGGGGGATGGGGATGTCAGGCTGACGGTGTTCCTCCTCCTACAGACGCCATCGATCTGTGTGATGAACGCGGATATCTGAGGTCACCCCGCGTCAGACTTACCCCCGTGTGTAAAGTGGATGAGGACAGCCAGGTGGGGTGCAGTTCCGGAACTTTCGATGTTTCCTCATGACGTCACCCCGAAATATTTCTTGTTATCAGAGTCAGCAAAGGAGGAGGAGCCCCGTGTCAGGGGGAGTCATGTGGTTTCTATGAGGGTAAGGAATACCTGGAAGGGTCACATGACTCAGCATGGATACAATGTATCTGATGACGGGTCCATTGTTTTCTAACTTTGTTACAGGCACTAAAAATGAAAATTGCTACAGACACGTAACATGTCATGGGGTCCAACCCATCCCCCGAGGTCACAGGTACAACTACTGCACCCTGACCATCTCCTGTAATATGTCTGCGGTCTCTGACCATCTCCTGTACCATGTCTGCAGTCTCTGACCATCTCCTGTACCATGTCTGCAGTCTCTGACCATCTCCTGTACCATGTCTGCAGTCTCTGACCATCTCCTGTAATATGTCTGCAGTCTCTGACCATCTCCTGTAATATGTCTGCAGTCTCTGACCATCTCCTGAACATGTGACTTCCCTGAGTGTCATTGTGAATCAGAGAGTTCCATATACTCCCCAGGCTGTAGCAGATACACCACCAAAAGATTGGGGACACCTGACCATCACACCTCCAATATCTGAGCTTGTTAGACCTCCCATTCCAAGAACGTGAAGTCCACCACAAGGCCACGGACTCTCCACGATAAACATCATCATACAAAGACATTGGAGACAATTGGGCTCTTCCAGGCTTGTGGTCACAGTTTGGTGAAGACTAGACATGTGCCTGAATTCGTATTTCGGATACAAAAACAACGACCACATCGACTCCAATATTAACAAAGGTATTTCTGCTTTTTAACTTCATCATAACGAATGTTCGTAAAGTTACGGAAATGTGCCGAAACTAACGCAAATCCGTAATACGAAATAACGGATATTCCGAAACGAAACAGAACAAATTTTTTGACGGCGCACAAGTCTAGTGAAGACCCTTTTCTGTCCCCCCCATGACTGTCCCCCGTGTACAAAGCTCCATACAAACATGGGGGGGGGGCTCCATACAGACACGGGGGGACCAGTGTGGTGGAGGAACTCGAGTGTCCTGCACAGAGCCCCGACCTCATCCCTACTGAGCACCTCTGGGATGAAATGGAAATATGTAGACTTTGACTGTTTTGTGGTCTGACCCATTGCAATGCCGTAGTCCTCACTTCCTGTGATCTTTACAATGGCCAGTATGGGAGTCTAGGTGGAAGACCCACACAGAGAGCACTGGAGGAGCAACAGTGGACTGACCCTTGTATGGGGGGTAATGTATTGTGTGGCCAAAAGTATGTAGCCAGCCCTCCAAATGAGTTCATTGTAGATAGTTGGGATCTTCCAGCCTTGTGGTCACAGTTTGGTGAAGACCCTTTTCTGTCCCCCCCATGACTGTCCCCTGTGTACAAAGCTGGCTCCATACAGACATGGTGGGAGGGGGGGCTCCATACAGACATGGTGTGACCAGTGTGGTGGAGGAACCCGAGTGTCCTGTACAGAGCCCCGACCTCATCCCTACTGATCACCTTTGGGATAAATTGGAATGTGAGCCCAGGTCTTCTCACCCAACATCAGTACCTGACCTCACACATGGTACTTTTTCTATTAAATATAGTAAGATACGACTTGAAACAAAGTGTCTGTATTCCATAAACCGGTTGTCACGATCCGGGATCAGGCTCAGAGTCCAGTAGCTGAAGCAGCGGGCACATTCGTGGTATAACAGGCCGGGTTCGGTACACAAGCAGACGGTAGTGGTGGAGGAGCAGGCAGAAGCGTAATCAGGGAACAAGCCGAGGTCAGGAGCCAAAGGTATCAGGTATGTAGCAGAAGATGATGAGAGTAGTCGGTGAATCAGCAGCCAGAGGTCGGCACACGGGTAGCAGTATAAGCGGGTTGTATCACAGAGGGAGCAGGAAGCAAGATATTGGCAGGAGCACAATAATCTGGCAAACAGGAAGTGCAGAGGCGTGGCTTAAATAGGAAGTTCAAGGGAGGAGCAAGGAGTTCAGAGTTCAGCAGGAAGTAGGGTTACCTGAGGATCACACAGGAGAGCAGGCAAGGAGCTATCCCAGGTTCTAAGGTGGCTCAGCAGGTAGAACCACCGCCAGCTACAGCAGAGGCCCCGGGTTCAGATCCGGTTCCTGACAGCGGTACAGTTGGATGTGCTGCGACACCGCTCCGGTCACCCTGGGACATGAATTTGGGGGTCATTGTACACCATGAAATGTATAACAGTCAATCCCTGTATCTATTGTAACAAGTCTTTCCTCCACCACATCCAGACTCGTCATCACACAATCCCACCAATGACATTGTATAAACCAGTGGTGGCGAACCTCGGCACTCCGGCTGTTTTGGAACTACAAGTCCCACGAGGCATTGCGAGGCTCTGACAGCCACAGACATAACTCCCAGAGGCAGATGCATGTTGGGATTTGTAGTTTTGGCACAGCTGGAGTGCCAAGGTTCGCCACCACTGGT
>NW_017308353.1:174271-177140 GCF_000935625.1 Nanorana parkeri | reverse complement strand
TTGGTGAAGACCCTTTTCTGTCCCCCCCATGACTGTCCCCTGTGTACACAGCCAGCTCCATACAGACATGGTGTGACCAGTGTGGTGGAGGGACCCGGGTGTCCTGTACAGAGCCCCGACCTCATCCCTACTGATCACCTTTGGGATAAATTGGAATGTGAGCCCAGGTCTTCTCACCCAACATCAGTACCTGACCTCACACATGGTACTTTTTCTATTAAATATAGTAAGATACGACTTGAAACAAAGTGTCTGTATTCCATAAACCGGTTGTCACGATCCGGGATCAGGCTCAGAGTCCAGTAGCTGAAGCAGCGGGCACATTCGTGGTATAACAGGCCGGGTTCGGTACACAAGCAGACGGTAGTGGTGGAGGAGCAGGCAGAAGCGTAATCAGGGAACAAGCCGAGGTCAGGAGCCAAAGGTATCAGGTATGTAGCAGAAGATGATGAGAGTAGTCGGTGAATCAGCAGCCAGAGGTCGGCACACGGGTAGCAGTATAAGCGGGTTGTATCACAGAGGGAGCAGGAAGCAAGATATTGGCAGGAGCACAATAATCTGGCAAACAGGAAGTGCAGAGGCGTGGCTTAAATAGGAAGTTCAAGGGAGGAGCAAGGAGTTCAGAGTTCAGCAGGAAGTAGGGTTACCTGAGGATCACACAGGAGAGCAGGCAAGGAGCTATCCCAGGTTCTAAGGTGGCTCAGCAGGTAGAACCACCGCCAGCTACAGCAGAGGCCCCGGGTTCAGATCCGGTTCCTGACAGCGGTACAGTTGGATGTGCTGCGACACCGCTCCGGTCACCCTGGGACATGAATTTGGGGGTCATTGTACACCATGAAATGTATAACAGTCAATCCCTGTATCTATTGTAACAAGTCTTTCCTCCACCACATCCAGACTCGTCATCACACAATCCCACCAATGACATTGTATAAACCAGTGGTGGCGAACCTCGGCACTCCGGCTGTTTTGGAACTACAAGTCCCACGAGGCATTGCGAGGCTCTGACAGCCACAGACATAACTCCCAGAGGCAGATGCATGTTGGGATTTGTAGTTTTGGCACAGCTGGAGTGCCAAGGTTCGCCACCACTGGTATAAACTCTTCCACAAGCCCCAAAATCTACAACTGGAAAACCAGGAAGAACCTTCGGAGAAGAAACGCGAGTCAGAGGAACGTCCAGTCTACTCATCGTTGTATTTAGGTTTCATCATGAAATCATTCGTTTTATTGAAATGTTTACAAATGTCGGGATTACAAAGTCCTTATTTTTATAGCACCAACAATTCTAAAAAATAACCCCAAAATTAAGGGAAAAAAAATCATCTTATCTTTAAAATCCGTCTGCTGCTCTTCACACTCATCGGGGATTCCGCCCTAGACGGGTCACACCTACACCTATGAGCGCTGACAATACAGAGTATCTGCCGCCGTGGTACGGAGGTTTCCTGACGCCAATCCGTGGCAGCATACAGGGTTATGGCTCCGCCCATTGTATGCTGACATGTATTGGCGGCAGGAAAGGAAAATTACCGATAGGCAAGTATACAATTTTCCGTTGCAATAGTTAAAGTGAATGTCCAGCAGTCTGCACTTTATTATGGAGTGGGGGGGATTGGGGATTAGACCCTCTGTCCCTTTTTTTTTTCCATCGGGGGGGGGGGATCCATAAGAGAGATCTCCCCTCACTCTTCTAGCGACGGTGGTTTCACCAGACAGGAAGTGAGGAAAACATCTGCAACAGGGTCACGGAGACCGAAATAAATTCTGTCCGGGTCGGGAGGAAAAGAGGCATTTTGAGCCGGGGATCCCAGGAATGGTTTGGAGCCCCACCATGTATAACAGACCTTCATGGACCAGAGCGTATGCTCTTGTACACGGGATGTACTACTAGTACGGCAGAGCTGGTGAAGACAGTTGCCCCTCATTATAGAGCTGAGGAAGGAAGCTCAATGTGGAGGAACAAGAGTGTCCTGCACAGAGTCCTGACCTCAACCTACTGAACGCCTTGGGGATGAACTCGAACACTGAAGGCAAGTCAGGTCTTCTCATCCAACATCAGTCTCACCACACAAGTGGCCACAAATTCCCAGTATTCCGAGCGTCCTGCACAGAGCCCTGATCCCAACCCTACTGAACACCTTTGGGATGAACTGGAACCCTTCCAAATGATGGGAGTTCAGGGGTCTCCAGTGAAGGTTCTGGTGATCCTCCATCATACAAAGACATTGTAGACAATTGTCCTCTTCCAGCCTTGTTTGACCTCAACCCTACTGAACACCTTTGGGATGTACTGGAACCCTGATGGCAAGTCAGGTCTTCTCATCCAACATCAGCATCTGACCTCACAAGTGGCCCCAAATTCCCAGTATCCCGAGTGTCCTGCACAGAGCCCCGACCTCATCCCTACTGACCACCTTTGGGATGAACTGGAATGCCGATTGTAAGCCAGATCTTCTCATCCAACATCAGGACCTGAAGAGGATTTATTTAATAGGATGCAGTGCAGGGGTAGGCAACCTCGTTACTCCAGCTGTGGTGGTACTACGAGTCCCATGAGGCATTGCAAGACTCTGACAGCCACAGGCATTTTTCCCAGAGGCAGAGGGATCATGGGGTTTGAGGAGTGCCAACCCTAGCAAAGGCATGAAATGGAGAAAGAGACCTCTATATCCCATCTGTCCTGTGCAGCTGGGTCCACTGCCCCTGGAACAAAAGTGGGGGCCCCAGTCACAAGCAATAAGGTCTTTTTTTTGCTTCTTCAAGGCCAGAGGTTGAGTTGCTCGGGCTCGGGAAACCCAAAGACCTGAGGCAGGTCCACTTGGTTGCAACCTTTTATAACACCTTCGTGATTCCTGTTTTCGGTAGG
>NW_017308353.1:168829-173886 GCF_000935625.1 Nanorana parkeri | reverse complement strand
TGCAATAATGGCAGAAATAAAATAATCCGACAAGAGGCTCTAATCTTTCCCTACGCCGAACAAAATCAACTTGGCCGGGACATGCACTTTAAAATCGATCCTCCGGAGCAGAGACGCAAGAACGGCGTCAGCGGCCATTTGCTTCGACAACGAAGGAGGAGCTCATGAACCACACGGGAGGCTTTGTGCAGTAACCCGTAGCAACCAACCATGACTGGTCACCCCGGGTCCATGCATTGCTTTTTCTTCGCCTAGGAAGCTAAATTTGTTTTAGAAATGATCGGAAGAAGCAACAACAACAACGGGGACTGAGAGCGACCAGAGCAGGCTGAAGGGCTTTATGTTACTGGAGAGACTCTGAAAAGAAGAAAGGCCGCCCGGATACATCACCCAAATTGAACACACTTGTTTTTTTAATGGAATACCTTCTCTTACAATGTAGAAATTCACACCTTTAAAAAATGAAATCACGCCTTACCGAGAACAAAAAACAAGCTAAAAATATAAAGGAAACGAGCTTTAGTCGGAGGAGGACAAAGCTTTAAGAGCTTATCATTGGGAAGGATGAGATACACGAGGTGCGCGTTATCCCGCTGTGCCCCTCGGGGGCGAGCCCTTTATTCTTTTATCTTTGGAGGGGGACACGGCCTAAGGCGCTATTGTATATAGAAGGAGCTTATCTAGAGAGACATCATGGAGCGTGAGGGCCAAACAGAAGAAGAAGAGATCTCGATGTCTCTTCCCTAAAAATACACATTTTCTTGGCCGGCAGAAAGCCGGCCAAGAAAATAGTATTCCGTCATCGTACACAAAGGGCTAGAAAAATACAATCTGCAGGATTTCATTTATAAGGTTAGTTGTGGCTGACTGACCTCCCATGAGATGGGGCCTCCATGGCTGTGGGGCCAACATCAGGTGGCAGAGCCAGCAGCAGGACACCAATGATCCTTTTAGCCGTCTGTAATGGTGGCTTCTTATGTTCCGTCACAGTAGGGGAAGCGTAGGTGGATCTCCTACTGACACGGGTTAGAATGGAGGTCACATCCATCTTCCTTCCCATTCTGTTTGGTTCTTCTAGTGATGGACCCATAGGGAGGCGTTAGTCCGTTCTAGATCAGTGTAATCGTGAGTCAAAACTGGACTGACTGAACGCCTGTGTGGGGGAACCCAAGGGAGGCATTCTTCTCACTGACCCCCAATGTAAGGAACATTCTTCTCACTGACCCCCAATGTAAGGAGCATTCTTCTCACTGACTCCCAATGTAAGGAGCATTCTTCTCACTGACTCCCAATGTAAGGAGCATTCTTCTCACTGACTCCCAATGTAAGGAGCATTCTTCTCACTGACTCCCAATGTAAGGAGCATTCTTCTCACTGACTCCCAATGTAAGGAGCATTCTTCTCACTGACTCCCAATGTAAGGAGCATTCTTCTCACTGACTCCCAATGTAAGGAGCATTCTTCTCACTGACTCCCAATGTAAGGAGCATTCTTCTCACTGACTCCCAATGTAAGGAGCATTCTTCTCACTGACTCCCAATGTAAGGAGCATTCTTCTCACTGACTCCCAATGTAAGGAGCATTCTTCTCACTGACTCCCAATGTAAGGAGCATTCTTCTCACTGACTCCCAATGTAAGGAGCATTCTTCTCACTGACTCCCAATGTAAGGAGCATTCTTCTCACTGACTCCCAATGTAAGGAGCATTCTTCTCACTGACTCCCAATGTAAGGAGCATTCTTCTCACTGACTCCCAATGTAAGGAGCATTCTTCTCACTGACTCCCAATGTAAGGAGCATTCTTCTCACTGACTCCCAATGTAAGGAGCATTCTTCTCACTGACTCCCAATGTAAGGAGCATTCTTCTCACTGACTCCCAATGTAAGGAGCATTCTTCTCACTGACTCCCAATGTAAGGAGCATTCTTCTCACTGACTCCCAATGTAAGGAGCATTCTTCTCACTGACTCCCAATGTAAGGAGCATTCTTCTCACTGACTCCCAATGTAAGGAGCATTCTTCTCACTGACTCCCAATGTAAGGAGCATTCTTCTCACTGACTCCCAATGTAAGGAGCATTCTTCTCACTGACTCCCAATGTAAGGAGCATTCTTCTCACTGACTCCCAATGTAAGGAGCATTCTTCTCACTGACTCCCAATGTAAGGAGCATTCTTCTCACTGACTCCCAATGTAAGGAGCATTCTTCTCACTGACTCCCAATGTAAGGAGCATTCTTCTCACTGACTCCCAATGTAAGGAGCATTCTTCTCACTGACTCCCAATGTAAGGAGCATTCTTCTCACTGACTCCCAATGTAAGGAGCATTCTTCTCACTGACTCCCAATGTAAGGAGCATTCTTCTCACTGACTCCCAATGTAAGGAGCATTCTTCTCACTGACTCCCAATGTAAGGAGCATTCTTCTCACTGACTCCCAATGTAAGGAGCATTCTTCTCACTGACTCCCAATGTAAGGAGCATTCTTCTCACTGACTCCCAATGTAAGGAGCATTCTTCTCACTGACTCCCAATGTAAGGAGCATTCTTCTCACTGACTCCCAATGTAAGGAGCATTCTTCTCACTGACTCCCAATGTAAGGAGCATTCTTCTCACTGACTCCCAATGTAAGGAGCATTCTTCTCACTGACTCCCAATGTAAGGAGCATTCTTCTCACTGACTCCCAATGTAAGGAGCATTCTTCTCACTGACTCCCAATGTAAGGAGCATTCTTCTCACTGACTCCCAATGTAAGGAGCATTCTTCTCACTGACTCCCAATGTAAGGAGCATTCTTCTCACTGACTCCCAATGTAAGGAGCATTCTTCTCACTGACTCCCAATGTAAGGAGCATTCTTCTCACTGACTCCCAATGTAAGGAGCATTCTTCTCACTGACTCCCAATGTAAGGAGCATTCTTCTCACTGACTCCCAATGTAAGGAGCATTCTTCTCACTGACTCCCAATGTAAGGAGCATTCTTCTCACTGACTCCCAATGTAAGGAGCATTCTTCTCACTGACTCCCAATGTAAGGAGCATTCTTCTCACTGACTCCCAATGTAAGGAGCATTCTTCTCACTGACTCCCAATGTAAGGAGCATTCTTCTCACTGACTCCCAATGTAAGGAGCATTCTTCTCACTGACTCCCAATGTAAGGAGCATTCTTCTCACTGACTCCCAATGTAAGGAGCATTCTTCTCACTGACTCCCAATGTAAGGAGCATTCTTCTCACTGACTCCCAATGTAAGGAGCATTCTTCTCACTGACTCCCAATGTAAGGAGCATTCTTCTCACTGACTCCCAATGTAAGGAGCATTCTTCTCACTGACTCCCAATGTAAGGAGCATTCTTCTCACTGACTCCCAATGTAAGGAGCATTCTTCTCACTGACTCCCAATGTAAGGAGCATTCTTCTCACTGACTCCCAATGTAAGGAGCATTCTTCTCACTGACTCCCAATGTAAGGAGCATTCTTCTCACTGACTCCCAATGTAAGGAGCATTCTTCTCACTGACTCCCAATGTAAGGAGCATTCTTCTCACTGACTCCCAATGTAAGGAGCATTCTTCTCACTGACTCCCAATGTAAGGAGCATTCTTCTCACTGACTCCCAATGTAAGGAGCATTCTTCTCACTGACTCCCAATGTAAGGAGCATTCTTCTCACTGACTCCCAATGTAAGGAGCATTCTTCTCACTGACTCCCAATGTAAGGAGCATTCTTCTCACTGACTCCCAATGTAAGGAGCATTCTTCTCACTGACTCCCAATGTAAGGAGCATTCTTCTCACTGACTCCCAATGTAAGGAGCATTCTTCTCACTGACTCCCAATGTAAGGAGCATTCTTCTCACTGACTCCCAATGTAAGGAGCATTCTTCTCACTGACTCCCAATGTAAGGAGCATTCTTCTCACTGACTCCCAATGTAAGGAGCATTCTTCTCACTGACTCCCAATGTAAGGAGCATTCTTCTCACTGACTCCCAATGTAAGGAGCATTCTTCTCACTGACTCCCAATGTAAGGAGCATTCTTCTCACTGACTCCCAATGTAAGGAGCATTCTTCTCACTGACTCCCAATGTAAGGAGCATTCTTCTCACTGACTCCCAATGTAAGGAGCATTCTTCTCACTGACTCCCAATGTAAGGAGCATTCTTCTCACTGACTCCCAATGTAAGGAGCATTCTTCTCACTGACTCCCAATGTAAGGAGCATTCTTCTCACTGACTCCCAATGTAAGGAGCATTCTTCTCACTGACTCCCAATGTAAGGAGCATTCTTCTCACTGACTCCCAATGTAAGGAGCATTCTTCTCACTGACTCCCAATGTAAGGAGCATTCTTCTCACTGACTCCCAATGTAAGGAGCATTCTTCTCACTGACTCCCAATGTAAGGAGCATTCTTCTCACTGACTCCCAATGTAAGGAGCATTCTTCTCACTGACTCCCAATGTAAGGAGCATTCTTCTCACTGACTCCCAATGTAAGGAGCATTCTTCTCACTGACTCCCAATGTAAGGAGCATTCTTCTCACTGACTCCCAATGTAAGGAGCATTCTTCTCACTGACTCCCAATGTAAGGAGCATTCTTCTCACTGACTCCCAATGTAAGGAGCATTCTTCTCACTGACTCCCAATGTAAGGAGCATTCTTCTCACTGACTCCCAATGTAAGGAGCATTCTTCTCACTGACTCCCAATGTAAGGAGCATTCTTCTCACTGACTCCCAATGTAAGGAGCATTCTTCTCACTGACTCCCAATGTAAGGAGCATTCTTCTCACTGACTCCCAATGTAAGGAGCATTCTTCCCTCTGACCCCCAATGTAAGGAGCGTTCTTCCCACTGACCCCCAATGTAAGGGACATTCTGCCCACTGAATGCCAATTCTTCCCACTGATCGGTGACGACTCGGTTTTAGGGCTCCTTGTGACCTGGACATGATTTAGGGGTCCCTCTGGGGTACAGGAGTGAAGAACGGCTGCTCTAGACATGAGATTCGCTTGTCGGCTAAAAAGGAAATTCTGTAACAATATAAAAGATTACGTGGAATATA
>NW_017308353.1:166896-168471 GCF_000935625.1 Nanorana parkeri | reverse complement strand
GGCGGGGTTAGGGGGGGCGGGGCCACATTAGTCCATCGATCCCCAATTGATACATCTGTAGTGTTTTAGCGGATCAGTACCGAGAACTAGAATAAAAATTAGTATAAAAACGAGTTAAACTCTTCTAATCTTTGTAATAAAAGATGAACGGGTGTTCTTGGGGGGAGGGGCGGGGGGTTAGTGTTGGTGCCTGCACCTCTCTGTACACAATTTAATATAAACCATAAGTAGAAATCTGACAGCAGGAGGGCGACTGCCGGGGAATTGTACGGATCACGTGAAATGGTTCGAGGGTTAGATGCCGGTGTGATCGGGGGTTGACGTCCTTGACAGGACCTGCGTGGAAAACAAAATGGCCACACGGATTGCGGGTTGCATGCGCGTCACATACTCTGCTGCTACTTAAAAGTGCGGCAATGCCGGGTGTCGGGTTCTGGTGCAGCTGCCGGAATAGAAGTGGAACACTTGCTCCATCCATGGCACGTGGAGGCTTTGTATGGGCCGTGGGTCAGGTGACCTGGTCTGCAGCATTCCAATAGGACATCGTCTTGTGGGTCAGGTGACCTGGTCTGCAGCATTCCAATAGGATGTTGTTCTGTGGGTCAGGTGACCTGGTCTGCAGCATTCTGATAGGACGTCCTTCTGTGGGTCAGGTGACCTTGTGTGCAGCATTCCAACAAGGACATCGTTCTGTGGGTTAGATGACCCTGTGTGCACCATTCTGATAGGACATTGTTCTGGGGGTCAGGTGACCCTGTGTACACTATTCTGATCCTGATGAAGGGGACCCTGCGTGGCCCCCGAAAGCACTTGTCATTTGAGTGACATGAATAAAAATGGATTTGCACTGATTTGGAAACTTTCATGCTGGTGACATCTTTATCCGAGTTCCACCATTCTGATAGGACGTCGTTCTGTGGGTCAGGTGACCCTGTGTGCAGCGTTCTGATAGGACGTCGTTCTGTGGGTCGGTAGAGCCTGTTGCAGAGTCTGCAAGGATTCCTTATTTTATCCGGCACCCCTCCGTGTAGTCAACATAGGGATCCGTCTTCCACGAACACTGTTCAAAAGAATGGAAAGATATCAAAGCCGAACTCCGGGCAGAGACAGAAATAAATGCGGCTCTGTGCTCATTAACACATCAATACATGTACATTGTAAAACTGGAGGAGTACTAGCATATGACTTCAGAACTGTGCAAATCTCAGGACTGGATGGACAGAAATACAAATCCTACGGCAGATCAATCAGCTCTTGTATATGTATTTTATACTCTACCTGCATTTAGTGGTTTGCCCTCACCCTGCCTGTGTCCACAGAGACAGCTGGGCCTGCGCTCCCGTGTCACAAACAAAAAGGTCCGGCCAGACTCCGATGACATCAGCACGCAGTAGTAAAACTTTACTGTTCCGGACAATAACAAAGAAGGCCTAGCCAGACCCTCCCGCACGACGTGTTCCTCTCTGTAAGGAGGGTCTATGCGGAACTTCTGTGTAATCGTCTGGAACAATAAAGTTTTACTTGAGATGACGCCGTCGTTGTCCGGTCGGTCTTTTTGCTGGCGGAATGTCCCCC
>NW_017308353.1:162840-166542 GCF_000935625.1 Nanorana parkeri | reverse complement strand
CCCGAGTTTAACTGGGCAGCCAGCTCTGGTTGGTACCAGGGTGTGGGGGTTCAAAGTTGAAGTCCAGGCCGCCTTCATCCATGAGCTCGTTGTTAATGATGTAGTCCACGTCACATTCCAGATTCTCAAGGAACATGTCAATGTCCAGATCCGTGGGAAGACGTTCCGAGGGCGCGCCGAATGAGTTTGGCTTAGGGAGTGGCACAGACATTGGGAGGTTATTGGGGGGCAGAGCCGGATGCTCAGGGGTCCGGATTTTGTTCTGCCCTCCCAGCAGGAGTAAATTCTGCCCGCCGCTCTGAGCCAGCACCGGGTCCACCCGACTCATCAGCACGTTACTGGGAGGAGGGGAGTCCGAGGTCAGAAGAGCTTCCAGGGTCTGAGGACGCGGGAAACGTCCGGAACTCTGCGCCAGAGAGATGTCGATGGGACTGAAGAGGGAGTTCCCGAAGGACAGACCCTGAGGCGGGCGCATGGGGAAGGACTGAGGCCCGGGCAAGGGAGCCCCCGAGGGGCACAGCATGGTTAGGCCGTCGATAAGTTCCAATTCCTCGGAGACGGTTGGCGGGACGTTGTCCGAGAAGCTGAGCGAGGTGTGGAGGGCGTCATCGGCGGCGTCATCCTGTTCCGTCAGTATGGGGGACAGCCGCAGGCTCAGGTTGCTGGCATTGGAACCCGTGCGGGACCGGAAACTAGTCCATACGTCGGGATCATCTATGCTGTGCGAAGGACTGCCGGGCCATTTGGAGGACTGCGAGCTCGGACTTCCCGCGGGGGGTTCTCCGCTAGCACCTTGCGCTTTTTTCTTCGACACTTTGTTGCGTGCTTTGGCGAGCTTGCTGCTGTTGTCCATGGACGCTGCTCTGCGACGAGGTGATTTGCCGCTCTTCCCGCCCTCCGGGTTCAGCATCCACCAGGAGCTCTTCCCCGTCGCCTCGTTGTGCACCTTTATGAACTTGCTGTGCAGGGACAAGTTGTGGCGGATCGAATTCTGAACGGAAAGTTGGGAGACTGCAACCCGCCGTGGGAGACTGCAACCCGCCGTGGGAGACTGCAACCCGCCGTGGGAGACTGCAACCCGCCGTGGGAGACTGCAACCCGCCGTGGGAGACTACAGACGCAGACAGTTCACACATCTTTATTATTATCATACGAAGGGGTCACTTCACAAAGCTCAGCGTTAGGAGAGTAGAAGTTCAAGAATCTCTCCGCTTCATCCATTCTGGTGATCTGTGCTTCCTCCACCTCTATCATTACCCCTCCAGTCATCAGGTGGAAAGCACTGACACGAGGAAGCAAATCTCTGCTCCTCTACCAAGATGGCCGCCTCCATACAGAGACACAGTGCAGGACAAGACATGGTAAGTCACTACTGGGGAACAGATCGGCTGCAGAGAGACCACAGACAGTCCAGGAGCCGGCTTCCCTGACAACAACTAGAGAGAAATTCATATGTTTGGCACCAGCTGTAAATTTTAAGGAGCACCGGCGCCCTGGCTCCTGGGATCTGTCCAGCCCGGTCTACTCATTTGACCTGAAAGTGCCTGCTACGTAGAACTTTGTTACGGTGCATCCCCACCCCTGCGTTTACACCACACGAGGACTATTTGGGGAGATTATTCTTCATGTTTTAGACAAATTCGGATTGTGAAAACGGCGTCTGTACTGAACTCTGGGATAACATGTAAATCACACCGTGTGCACTTTACATGTATGAACAGAGACACACAGGAAACCTGCGCACATCTCCTGCCTGATCCCAGAGGAATGTGTGTGCTGCACTGTGCAGAGGATCAGGGTGGACTGTGGACCTTACAAATACATTGCTGACATGTCACATTATACAGAAGCGCTATCATCTCTCAAAATGGCTGTACAATGTATTATGAAGGAGACGTCCGTGACTTTGCCTAAAATGAAATGATGTCATTAGACTGCTGCAGGCAAGAGGAGACATTTCCCCAGTCTCCCCTCCCCCAGTGATCAGTCTGCTGCAGACAAGAGGAGACATTTGCTGAGTCTCCCCTCCCCCAGGGATCAGACTATAACATTGTAGCAAGTCACAAGGTGACAGGCTGCAGCACGGGCCGATTTTGAACTTGCAGCAAATCCCAGCTGTAAAAGCTGCTGCTGCTAAAAGAAACCCATCTGACATTGTTTATAAACATTGATCAGAGGGGGATAGAGAGATACAAAGTAACATTGTTTATAGACATTGATCAGAGGGAGATAGAGAGATACAAAGTAACATTGTTTATAGACATTGATCAGAGGGAGATAGAGAGATACAAAGTAACATTGTTTATAGACATTGATCAGAGGGAGATAGAGAGATACAAAGTAACATTGTTTATAGACATTGATCAGAGGGAGATAGAGAGATACAAAGTAACATTGTTTATAGACATTGATCAGAGGGAGATAGAGAGATACAAAGTAACATTGTTTATAGACATTGATCAGAGGGAGATAGAGAGATACAAAGTAACATTGTTTATAGACATTGATCAGAGGGAGATAGAGAGATACAAAGTAACATTGTTTATAGACATTGATCAGAGGGAGATAGAGAGATACAAAGTAACATTGTTTATAGACATTGATCAGAGGGAGATAGAGAGATACAAAGTAACATTGTTTATAGACATTGATCAGAGGGAGATAGAGAGATACAAAGTAACATTGTTTATAGACATTGATCAGAGGGAGATAGAGAGATACAAAGTAACATTGTTTATAGACATTGATCAGAGGGAGATAGAGAGATACAAAGTAACATTGTTTATAGACATTGATCAGAGGGAGATAGAGAGATACAAAGTAACATTGTTTATAGACATTGATCAGAGGGAGATAGAGAGATACAAAGTAACATTGTTTATAGACATTGATCAGAGGGAGATAGAGAGATACAAAGTAACATTGTTTATAGACATTGATCAGAGGGAGATAGAGAGATACAAAGTAACATTGTTTATAGACATTGATCAGAGGGAGATAGAGAGATACAAAGTAACATTGTTTATAGACATTGATCAGAGGGAGATAGAGAGATACAAAGTAACATTGTTTATAGACATTGATCAGAGGGAGATAGAGAGATACAAAGTAACATTGTTTATAGACATTGATCAGAGGGAGATAGAGAGATACAAAGTAACATTGTTTATAGACATTGATCAGAGGGAGATAGAGAGATACAAAGTAACATTGTTTATAGACATTGATCAGAGGGAGATAGAGAGATACAAAGTAACATTGTTTATAGACATTGATCAGAGGGAGATAGAGAGATACAAAGTAACATTGTTTATAAACATTGATCAGAGGGAGATAGAGAAATTGGGAGAGGGGGGAATAGAGAAATTCCTTGCAGTGGGGGGGGGCGAGGGTCATGTAAGGAGTGTCAGCTCTGTGGTCTAGTTACCTTCCACCCGGCGGAGCTGTTGCTGTCCCCCTTGTCCTTGAAGTAGGGGATGGTCTTGACCATCCACTCATAGATCTGTGACAGGGTCAGCCTCTTGTCCGGGGTGCTCTCAATGGCCTGGCTGATCAGTTCGGCATACGATTGGTTACCCCAGGCATTCCTCCTGGATCCCCCCTTCCTCGGGGTCACCCCTGGTCCTCCAGTCCCCTCGACGGGCAGCGTGGGGGCCTCCGCTCCTTCTGTTCGCCCCTCCTCTGCGGGGGTCGCCGCGGGCT
>NW_017308353.1:160439-162403 GCF_000935625.1 Nanorana parkeri | reverse complement strand
ACCTCACTCCGGCCCCGCCCCCGGCTCGGTACCGCTCGCTATCTGTCACTTTCTCTTTTCTTTTCTTCTCCAACAAAACTTCCCGCTGACGTTTCTGTTTACCAGTGCTCAGGAGAGGCGGGGCGCGCATGTGCGTGGTGACGTCGCAAGGCGCAGCGCGGCGCACCACGGGAAATGTAGTTAGGGAGGTTTTGTTAGTGGTGGGTGGTGCGCGGGGCGGGGACTACGATTCCCAGGAGGCGCTGGGCAGCCATCTTCAGTGAGGGCGGGGACCTCTCTTCCCATGATGCAGTGCGGTGAGCTGATCTGTGACCGGTGTTCCATCGCAAAAGCCAATTTGTGACATAACACGGGGCTCTGGAGCTGGCAAGTGGTCGCTGGCAAGGTGGCAGCGGAGAATGCTGAATGACCGCAGGCCGCAAATAGTCTCTGGGAAGATGGCGGCGATAGAGATGACCTCAGGCTCCGGGGGAAGGTGGCTGCGCCGTAAGAGGTCAGTGACTGAACCGGAAGTAGTCTCCGGGAAGATGGCCGCAACAGACTGCCAATCATCTCAGGGAAAATGGCTTAACCGGACGTCTGTAGCTAGCTGTATTCTATCGAAAGTTCCAACTCCTCGAGTTTTCCAACCATCTGATTTCCAGTTTAGTTAGAAGAGGTGTAGCCAAGAAGGCTGTACAGCACGTGCGCCACCACCGGTGATCTTCGGCAAGATGGCGACGGGAGATCACGGGAGCGGAGAACGGTGTTCTATCGAAAGTTCCAACTTATCGAGTTCTCCAACTGCCTGACTTCCGGTTTAGTTAGAACTAAGAGGTTTGGGCAAGAAAGTTCTTCTGCACGAGCGCCAGCCGCGACAATGACCTATACACATACACCACAGCAATGAGGTAATAAAATGAACTAGGATCACACTCATCCAGCACGTTATTCTGAGTTGCCCCACTGAAGCGGTGGCCATATTGAGTGGGGCACGTGAGATTAATAACGTGCTGGATGAGTGTGATCCTAGTTCATTTTATTACCTCATTGCTGTGCTGTATGTGTATAGGTCATTGCTGTGCTGTATGTGTATAGGTCATTGCTGTGCTGTATGTGTATAGGTCATTGCTGTGCTGTATGTGTATAGGGCAATGCCGCGGCCGGCGCTCGTGCAGAAGAACTTTCCTTGCCCAAACCTCTTAGTTCCAACTAAACCGGAAGTCAGGCAGTTGGAGAACTCGATAAGTTGGAACTTTCGATAGAACACCAGTGTTCTATCGAAAGTTCCACTTTCCTCGAGATCTCCAACCATCTGTCTTCCGGTTCAGTAAGAGGTTTGGCCGAGAAGGCTGTACAGGACGTGCGTCGCCACCGGTGTTCTCACCTATAGTGATCTTCGGCAAGATGGCGACGACGGGTGATCACAAGAGCGGAGAACGGCTACCATGGCAGGCGAGGGTGTCGCTGGCACCCAGGGGGCCGCGCTCGCATGTCGCTGGCACCCCGGGGCCCGCATGTCGCTGGCACCCAGGGGACCGCGCTCGCATGTCGCTGGCACCCAGGGGGCCGTGCTCGCATGTCGCTGGCACCCAGGGGGCCGCGCACAAACAACAGAAAACACCAGGCGGCTGCGTCTGCAAAGATTTATTGAATATCTTGTGTACATGAGATGCAGCAAACGTTGTCCTGATGTCCTCACTTCCTGCAACTGGCCCTTTAAGGAGAGTTTGTGAGCAGGTGACGTAAGATGGCAGTTCAGGGAGGACACCTTTCGTCGCTGGGGTCACATATGTCTGACACAGATCAGCCCCTGCTGCAGACTCATCTTGTGACTGGATACAAAGGTACACTGATCGGTGGGGGAGGGGAGACCCGGCCTGCAGCAGAGTGATGACATCATTGACCAGAGCTCAGAGACCGATGAAAGGGGAAGACGGAGAGTTACTGGCAGGGCTACCACCCCCCCCCCCACCCGCCCCCCC
>NW_017308353.1:158239-160167 GCF_000935625.1 Nanorana parkeri | reverse complement strand
CCCCCCCGAAATGTCTGTGTGAATTATGGAATGAATGGAGTTGTTTTTCCCTCCAGGAGAATAATTCTCACACACTGTTTGGTGGTGCGGACGCTCCTTTCATGACCAGCAAGATGGCCGCCATGAGGGACGGATGGCCAGGCTGAGCGTCGTTCTCCCGCTATCACACCACGCCGGTGGACAGGAGATGCTCCATATTGGTGGCTGTAGAGTTCAGTCCTTAGGGAGGTCCCGGGGTTGTGGTCACATGATCCGTGTCACCCGCGGGGGCGGCACCCTCGGGATTTACCTCCAGGGAATGACCAAGTTTGGGCTCAGCGAGCGCCTCGATCTCCTTGTTCTGCTTCTCCATGTCCGCCATCCGGCGCTGCATGATAGCCGGCATCAGCCCCACGTATGCTGCCATCAGGCGGTGGTTGGAGCGGATGAGTTTGGTGGCGCAGCTGTCCAGGCACTTCTCCTAGGAGGGGGGAGGGGAGAGAAGGATCAGGGTTTGGGTCATCCTCACCTTCATCATCCTCCACCACCATTAACCTTCCCCCATCATCACCCACCTCCAGCCCAACCTTCCCCACCACCCACCTTCAGCCCAACCACCATCATCCTTCACCTTCCCCATAATTATCCACCACCATTAACCTTCCCCATCACCCACCTTCAGCCCAAACACCATCATCCTTCACCACCATTAACCTTCCCCCATCATCACCCACCTCCAGCCCAACCTTCCCCACCACCCACCTTCAGCCCAACCACCATCATCCTTCACCTTCCCCATAATTATCCACCACCATTAACCTTCCCCATCACCCACCTTCAGCCCGACCACCATCATCCTCCACCTTCCCCCATCATCATCTACCTCCAGCCCAACCACCACCACCACCTTCCCCATAACCATCCACCATCAGCCCGACCAACTCCACTCCCACCATCATTATCCACCTTCATCCTTTTCCCATGACCATCCCCCACCTTCACAATCAGTAAAGTCGTATTAAACTCTGAAACTTTTCTCAATAACGAGTCCGGATCCAACAAATATACATCCCGCGAGTCCATTGAAGGACACAGCAAAGATCTCCGAGTTGACCTCTGGGTTATAACACCACCTTCAGTAGTAGGACACAGCTCCCTCCCCTCTGGAGTTGTCTGTGCCCTTTGTTTCTTCTCTACTGCTTTGCTAATACCCGAGCTACCTGTAACAATTCGGGATTTACCTCCAGGGAATGACCAAGTTTGGGCTCAGCGAGCGCCTCGATCTCCTTGTTCTGCTTCTCCATGTCCGCCATCCGGCGCTGCATGATAGCCGGCATCAGCCCCACGTATGCTGCCATCAGGCGGTGGTTGGAGCGGATGAGTTTGGTGGCGCAGCTGTCCAGGCACTTCTCCTAGGAGGGGGGAGGGGAGAGAAGGATCAGGGTTTGGGTCATCCTCACCTTCATCATCCTCCACCACCATTAACCTTCCCCCATCATCACCCACCTCCAGCCCAACCTTCCCCACCACCCACCTTCAGCCCAACCACCATCATCCTTCACCTTCCCCATAATTATCCACCACCATTAACCTTCCCCATCACCCACCTTCAGCCCGACCATCATCATCCTCCACCTTCCCCCATCATCATCTACCTCCAGCCCAACCACCACCACCACCACCTTCCCCATAACCATCCACCACCATTAACCTTCCCCATCACCCACCTTCAGCCCAAACACCATCATCCTTCACCACCATTAACCTTCCCCCATCATCACCCACCTCCAGCCCAACCACCATCATCCTTCACCACCACTAACCTTCCGCCATCATCACCCACCTCCAGCCCAACCACCACCACCACCTTCCCCATAACCATCCACCACCATTAACCTTCCCCCATTATCACCCACCTCCAGCCCAACCACCATCATCCTTCACCACCA
>NW_017308353.1:152435-157785 GCF_000935625.1 Nanorana parkeri | reverse complement strand
GGGGGCGGAGCCACCAGCAGGGGCCGCCCCCAGGGCTGTGCTTTGTTGTATTTTGCAGTCTTCATGTGGCACTATAACCCTTCCGTAAAATGAAGATTCGGACGAGTCCGAAGGGGGCTAACATCCCATCTGTGAGTACCCGCTGCCTGGCTCTGCTGATGGGCCACTCAGCAGTCTGACCTAAAAGGTCCCTGTAACGGTGGCCCCCACACCCCGCAGCCAGGAGCCAACATACTCACAGCACCCTGGATCCAGTGAGTGCCATGAAACCGCTAAAGTGAGAGCCAGGAGGAAACTCAGCTGCCTCTTGCCAGATGGGGGTGTGGCCAACAGGGGCCGCCCCTAGGCTGTGCTATTGTATTTTTGTGCCTAGTGTCCTCCTCCTGAAGGTGGCGCTATAACCCAATGGTCAAATCTGGAATGCTGGCTGTCTCTGCCATCAGTATTTCATGAGTCACTGGCCTGGAATAAGCATGCAGCCAGTGAAGTCAGAAGCCTGAGCCGCTTACATGTAACAGGTCAGTGTCTCACAAAGTACTGAAGCCAGTGGCTCAGAATGACAGCCAAGTGGGCCGGCATTCTACGCCTGGCAAAGGGGACTCCCATCCCCCCAGACGTACATCAAACTGAAGTTCAGAGGTTGGTTGGAGTAGACTAGCAAGAACCTCTATCAGTGCCCCATTCAGTAGATGTCCCCTCACTTCCTGTCCCAGTGACACCACACCCCATGCTGCAAAAGGCCTCAGGTAAGAGCAGAGATGTGGCAGAGGGCGGGGCCAACCACAGCCCAGAGATCCACCACCACGCTGGATCACAATATGGCAGAAGAGGAGGCAGTGTAATCACCCCCCTCCCCCCGTACGTCTCCAACATGGTGACAGGCAAAGCCCCGTGCGCACCCCCCACCATGATCAGACCCCAGCATTGTGAGTGACGCGTGTGGTGCCTCGTACCTCATCCATGGTCATGGATCTGTAGTTGAGGTTCTTGGCGCAGCGGGTGAAGCACAGTTCCGTCATCTTGTTATAAACCAGCAGAAAGTCCCGCAGCTGTCATAAAACACAGAACATTGTATATAAGAAGAGGGCTCACTGCACCCCCCAACCAGGGCTCCCCTTATTTCCTGTTCCCTCAAACTGGGCACCCTTCACGTCCTCTCCACCAAACTGGGCATTCCCCACTTCCTGTGCTCACAACCTGAGCATCAAACACTTCCTGTTTCCCCAAAAATGGTCATCTCTCACTTCCTGTCCATACAACCTGGACACCCTTCACTTCCTGCCACCCCCTTCCCCCAAACAGGGCACCATTCACCTCCTGTCCCCCATTATTTCCATCCCCCCCCAGCTAATCACCCTTCACCTTCTGGCCACCCAAACGGAGCACCCCAGACTTCCTGTGCTCACAAACTGGGTACCCTATATTTCCCGTTTTCCCCAAACTGGGCACCCTTCATTTCCTGTCCCCCGGGCTAAGCACCCTTCACTTTCTCCCTCATGGAACGTTTCCAGTGCTGGGGAAGGTTCGAAATCAGCCGTTACCAAAATGTTAATTCCCTGGCTTAGATCCCCATGACTATCCCTCTCCTCTCACATTGCGGATCTGTTGCTGCTCCTCGCCTGCCATGGTCACCGTTCCACGTTCCTATGACCTCCCGGCGTCGCCATCTTGCCGAAGAACACTTCCGGTGTCCTGTCGAATACGCCAATTCTTCGAGCTCTCCAACGACGTCACTTCCTGTTCATCTGACTCTGGCGGCCATATTGAATGGGGCAAGTCGTATTAATAACATGCCGGATTAATCTGATGTTGGTGGATTGTAATACTTTAATATAGACACCGGATCCTAACTATGACTGGAACTAGAACACAAGCAGTAGCAGGCGTACCTACCACACAGCAATAAAGTATTGCAATCAACTGACATCAGACTAATCTAGCGTGTTATTAATATGACTTGCCCCACCCAATATGGCCGCCAGAGTCAGATAATTGACAGCGGGGCAGAGCCACCTACAATGTGTGGAGAGAGTATCCCCTTCTCTAGAGAGAACCTGTCACCTGCACACACAGGTGATGTTGCTTTCATGTAGCCCCTCCCTCTCAGCATGTTTACATAACCAGCAACCACCCCATCAGAACCCTCTAATGAGATCAAGTAGATCAGTTCCCCCTCCCAGCAGTGACGCAGTAACTCACCCCATCTTGCTCCCCCCTCCCAGCAGTGACGCAGCAACTCACCCCATCTTACTCCCCCTCCCAGCAGTGACACAGCAACTCACCCCACCATGTTCCCCCCTCCCAGCAGTGACTGCTTATTGCTCCATTATCCTCAGGAAAAGTAAACTCCCCTTGTAGTTGGGCCCAGCCGCACTGCAAAGGATAGCGGCTTGTGGGGGGCGGGGGAAGTCATGACGACCGATGATTGGCACCCACATGGCATCGTCCAAACACCAAAAGTGAGGATTACATAAAGTTAGTTTTATTGCACTTAAATCACACAATAAAATTAGCAACGTTGGGGCCACTCCAGAACCTGGACCCCCCCAACCGGGGCCACACTGGACCGCTCCCCCAAGCAGGCGATGTGAAGGGAACTTCTATATATCATTCAGAGGGCAAATCACATCCCAGAAAGTATCAGAGGACAGAAGATGGAAACATTGTTACCTCAGAGACAGACGTTTCCCGGCAACCAATCAGCTTCTCCCTTCACTTTCTATGAGCAGTGTCCCCCCTCCTCCTCTTCTCTCTCTCCCTCTTCTCTCCTTCTCCACATCTCTCTCTCTTTTCGTCTTCTCTTCTATCTCGCACATGCGCATTGCCCTCCCCTCTGACACATGCGCAGTGGCCCCCCTCCTCTCTCCGGATAATGCGGATCGGTCGGTTGTGCGCATGCGCGGTGATCTCTCCGGGCCGGGTGTGTCGGTCGGTCGGTCTCGGTGCAGCATGACGGACGCCACGGTGGCGGACACCCGCCGGCTGAACTCCAAACCTCAGGACCTGACCGACGCCTACGGGCCGCCCAGCAATTTCCTGGAGATCGACATCTTCAACCCGCAGACGGTGGGAGTGGGACGGAACCGGTACACCGTGTACGAGGTCCGCATGAGGGTGAGTCCGAGGATGGGGAAGGGGGGGATGCCTGCTGGGGCCCCGGATGATGAGAGTCATGGTACCCTATGTATGATACACACACTGACAGTGGCGGAGTACAATACCCCCAGTAGAGGATCGAGGGATGGTGTATCTCTCCATGGCTGACACACTGGCAGTGGCGGGGTACAATACCCCCAATAGAGGATCGAGGGATGGTGTATCTCTCCATGGCTGACACACTGGCAGTGGCGGGGTACAATACCCCCAATAGAGGATCGAGGGATGGTGTATCTCTCCATGGCTGACACACTGGCAGTGGCGGGGTACAATACCCCCAATAGAGGATCGAGGGATGGTGTATCTCTCCATGGCTGACACACTGGCAGTGGCGGGGTACAATACCCCCAATAGAGGATCGAGGGATGGTGTATCTCTCCATGGCTGACACACTGGCAGTGGCGGGGTACAATACCCCCAATAGAGGATCGAGGGATGGTGTATCTCTCCATGGCTGACACACTGGCAGTGGCGGGGTACAATACCCCCAATAGAGGATCGAGGGATGGTGTATCTCTCCATGGCTGACACACTGGCAGTGGCGGGGTACAATACCCCCAATAGAGGATCGAGGGATGGTGTATCTCTCCATGGCTGACACACTGGCAGTGGCGGGGTACAATACCCCCAATAGAGGATCGAGGGATGGTGTATCTCTCCATGGCTGACACACTGGCAGTGGCGGGGTACAATACCCCCAATAGAGGATCGAGGGATGGTGTATCTCTCCATGGCTGACACACTGGCAGTGGCGGGGTACAATACCCCCAATAGAGGATCGAGGGATGGTGTATCTCTCCATGGCTGACACACTGGCAGTGGCGGGGTACAATACCCCCAATAGAGGATCGAGGGATGGTGTATCTCTCCATGGCTGACACACTGGCAGTGGCGGGGTACAATACCCCCAATAGAGGATCGAGGGATGGTGTATCTCTCCATGGCTGACACACTGGCAGTGGCGGGGTACAATACCCCCAATAGAGGATCGAGGGATGGTGTATCTCTCCATGGCTGACACACTGGCAGTGGCGGGGTACAATACCCCCAATAGAGGATCGAGGGATGGTGTATCTCTCCATGGCTGACACACTGGCAGTGGCGGGGTACAATACCCCCAATAGAGGATCGAGGGATGGTGTATCTCTCCATGGCTGACACACTGGCAGTGGCGGGGTACAATACCCCCAATAGAGGATCGAGGGATGGTGTATCTCTCCATGGCTGACACACTGGCAGTGGCGGGGTACAATACCCCCAATAGAGGATCGAGGGATGGTGTATCTCTCCATGGCTGACACACTGGCAGTGGCGGGGTACAATACCCCCAATAGAGGATCGAGGGATGGTGTATCTCTCCATGGCTGACACACTGGCAGTGGCGGGGTACAATACCCCCAATAGAGGATCGAGGGATGGTGTATCTCTCCATGGCTGACACACTGGCAGTGGCGGGGTACAATACCCCCAATAGAGGATGGAGGGGTGGGGTATCTATCCATGGCTAGCAGTGGCGGTGTGCAGGAGAGGGATGGTGGACCTGCTGTCGTGTTCACCACTAGAGGTGCCCTCATGGCTCTGTCATCCTTGGGGTGGGTGGCAGCTATGGCTCTGTCGTCCTAGTATTAGAACCTACCAGACTGAGCGAGGACCGGGGGGAGGGGCAGACCACAGAAATGACGGCTGAATTTTTTTATTCTGTTCAGTTTGTCTTGTGATTCATTGAAAATCTTTCTCGGCTGACAGGTGACACCTTCATTTCCTGTGTCAGCTTTGTAACTTCCTGGGGTCACAAGGATTAGATTGACACAAGTTGAGACTTTGTTCTGCATTTTCCTGGCACACGTTAACAGAGAACGATCCGCGGCATTCATATCTAATCCGACATGCGTGTGACACGCGTGAGGACAAAGAAGTCTTCATTCTGGGTCTTAGTTCTGCTCATCAGTCCGTAGCTCCGTGTGATTCCGGGGTTGCATACCGGATCCGGGGTCACACAACTGATCGTGTGTGTGGGCGTTACCCAGAGCCTACCTAGGACCGCCCACTCCTGCAGCCTGACATTTGCATAACTCCTCCCCCAAACCAGCCCGCTGCCTACATCAGGGCTCTTGATCTTCTCAGGAGTGAGAGGTGCTGCCCCCTGCTGACTGATTTTAGGGCTTCCAAACTTTGGGGGCCTGAAAGGGTTCCC
>NW_017308353.1:146252-149401 GCF_000935625.1 Nanorana parkeri | reverse complement strand
TCCTCTTTCTACCCCCCCCTCCTTTTTCTACCCCACTTGACCCCTGAACTAATGTGACAGCCGCGGCCTGCACACATTTTCCAAAATCTCTTTCTCATGGCTGCACCTGCACAGCTAATACCCCCAGACTGCCCCCAGGGGTTTCCTGTATCAGGAGGCGGCCCCATGGAAGTCTATGGCGGGGAAATGAAGATGTTTACGGAGTGCCCGCAGAGTACACAGAACCATTCAGGGCCCCAAAATATACAGCACACAAGTGGTCCTATTACAAGACCTACTGGTAACAGTTTTTTTTTTTTCCCCTGGCCGGAGTTCTGCTTTAACCCTTTTTCTTGGTTGCCCCCTCGTTGGTGGTCACACAATCAGCTGCTGGTGAGACGATGGTCCTGGAGATGTCCAGTCCATAGATCATCCATGTTCCGGCGTGTTTCATATCCGTGCGGCGGCGACTGTGCGCAAATCTAATACTGACCCCAATGTTCTTCTTCTTCTTCTTCTAGACGAACCTTCCGATCTTCAAGACGAAGGATTCCTGTGTCCGGAGGAGGTACAGCGACTTCGAGTGGTTGAAGAATGAACTAGAGAGGGACAGTAAGGTGAGACCATCCATCAGGTGCACGGAACCATATGGACCCAGGTTGGGTTTAATGAAGGTTTTCCATTAATAAGATTTACACTATAAGACCAAAAGTATGTGCCCCCCCCATCCACCCATCCACCCTTCAAGTGATGGAGTTCAGGTGCCTCCAGTCAGTGAAGGGTCTGTAATTACTACATAAGACATCGGAGACAAATGCGCCTCTCTAGCCTCGGGACATGGCCCGTAGAAGTCTATGGGGGACCAATGTGCCGGCATTGTGTGACCGGCTTGGTGGAGGAACTCGAGTGTCCTGCACAGAGCCCTGACCTCAACCCTACTGAACACCTTTGGGATAATATGGAAGGCTAACCAGGTCTTCTCACTCAACCTGACCTCACAAATAGGCAACAATTCCCACAGACACCCTCCAAAATCTTGTGGAACACCTTCCCAGGAGACTGGAGACTGTTTTGTAGAACTTGAGTGTCCTGCACAGAGCCCTGACCTCATCCCTACTGAACACTATTGGGGTGGTTTGAAACCCTTCCAAATAATTACGTATCTCCAGTGAAGGTCCCGTTCATCCTCCATCATACAAAAACATTGGAGACAATTGTCCTCTTCCAGCCTTGTGGTCACAGTTTGGTGAAGACCCTTTTCTGCCCCCCCCCCATGACTGTCCCCCGTGTACAAAGCCCGCTCCATACAGACATGGGGTGACCAGCTTGGTGGAGGAACTCGAGTGTCCTGTACAGAGCCCCGACCTCATCCCTACTGATCACCTTTGGTGTAAATTGCAATTGTGAGCCGGATCTACCCATCCAACATTGGTACCTGAAGAGGGTTTATTTAAAAAGATGATGCATATAAAGCGTACGATGAGCTTCCATCTCCAACAGTGAGGTGACCCCTGACCAACATGAATGACCCCTGACCATCACCCCTACCTATATGGCTAAAAATATGTGGATCCCCTTCCAGATGATGGGGTTCAGATGTCTCCAGTGGAGGTCCCGTTCATCCTCCATCATACAAAGACATTGTAGACAATTGGGCTCTTCCAGCCTTGTGGTCACAGTTTGGTGAAGACCCTTTTCTGTCCCCCCATGACTGTCCCCCGTGTACAAAGCCAGCTCCATACAGACACGGTGTGACCAGTTTGCGGAGACCACTCAAGTTCCTCCACACCAGAGCCCCGACCTCAACCCTATGGACAGGGCCGGCCTTAGGCCTTTTAGGCACCCTGTGTGAGAAAGCTTTACAGTGCCCCTCAGTGACCACGCCCTTTAGTGGGCACACCCATTTTCCCCAATATCCGCACCATTTAAAGGAGAACTATGAGGTCGGGGCTTTTCCCCCATAGTTCTCAGGGTAACGGGAGGACACAAACTAGCGTCCTCCCGTCACCCTAGGCTCAGTATATAGGGAGCTACAGCTCGCGGTATACTGAGACGCCGCAGCCGGAGCAGATCCCGACGTAGATGACGAGACCCGCCGAGCTGCGTGAGTGACAGCTGGCTCTGCCTATCTAGAGGCTGTACCCTCCCCCGTCCGTTCCGCCAGTCAGCGCTGGCGGATCAGAGGGGGGAATCCAGCCCCTCCCCCTGTCATGGCAGAGAGCCGTGACAGGATCGAGAGGTGAGCGAGCGCCGGTATGTGTTCACTCACCTCCCGATCTACTGAGCCGACCTGTGACAGTCTCATTGTCACAGGTCGGCTAGAGCTATGAGGTGAGTGAGAAGCCCCTCCCCCTCCCCCCTCATAGTTCTCCTTTTAAAGACTCCTATTTTGTGAAGCCGCAAAGAAACATATTACAAAGTGTGATAAAAATAAAACTTTTATTAAGAGGTATTAAACTTGTCGGCACAATAGAAGTCTTCTCATCGAATAAAACAACAGAAGGTAAACAATAAATGTCACTACAATGGAGTCTATAACAATGGAGTGTCCGGTTGTCATGCCGACCCCTTCCTTCCAGTCAGCGCATCTAGAAAAGTAAAAATAGAAAATAGAACACAGACCCCGACTCACTATGAATCACTATATGTCCCAATATACGAGAAATGTATTCCGGCGCATAATAATAATTTGTTTGAGAATGTGCGGCGGCCATGTTGGCCCCCGGCGTGTCCTGTGAATGCGTGCCGCCATCTTGGAGGCGGGGAGCGTGACGTTACATGACGCCATGCATGCGTGGCGTCAGGTGACCTCACACGCCGATATTGGCCCCACCATCTTGGTGTATACCTAGATATACACCAAGATGGCGGCGCCCCAACACGTGCGGTGTTATATGACGTCATGCACCCCGCCTCCAGAACACGCCAGCGGCTGAATCCAAAATAGCAGAAAAATGTGTTTTGTTTGAAACGAATGAAAACTTTTTTAGTTTTCGTTCATTTCATCTGAAATTAATTTTTAGTCTTCGCACATGTCTAATAATACGTATGTGTGTGTGAGGGGGGGCAGGGGGGCTGTTTTCACTTTTTTAAAATCATTTTTAAAATTTCTTATTTTTTTCATAATTTTTTATTTTTTTATTATTTATTTATTTTTTACTGTTGGGGGG
>NW_017308353.1:144812-145407 GCF_000935625.1 Nanorana parkeri | reverse complement strand
CTTTCCTAATGCCTATCCATACACACCTTTCCAAGCCTTATATCTTTTTTCAGCAACGGCGGGGGCTGTTCAGCCAAGTAGAATTAGTTCTATGGGTTAGGTTGGGAACCAACCATCTCTATGCTGTCATGGATAGGCACCAGGAAAGGAACATTACAGAAAGGGAAGTATACCATTTTCTGGTATGTATTAGTTATGGATAGAGTAGGGTAGGGTTAAAGCTCAGTCATTTTACTTTTTCTCCTTTCATCAGCAAGTGCCATTATTTCCAGATTATGGAGATCTATCAGGGAGCCCTCATTAAAAGATTGGATAGCAGAAGTGAACCATCCTATGTATGGAGGAACTTTTGGCCCGTTAATCTGATACCAACTCGGCTTTTACTGCCATTTGGGGAGCGTGGATGGAGTTTCTGCATTCACCCCAATTTAGCTCTTATTTAGCTGACTAATGTCTAATATTCACAAATGTCCTTCGTCCTGGTTCTCTCCTCCCTCCTGGTGTCTTTTCTTCTCACCTGGTAATCTTCTTTCTATCTCTTTCTATCTCTTTCCACAGCGGAGCCCGGGAGCAGCTTGACAGCGGGAGGGGGGGA
>NW_017308353.1:143971-144627 GCF_000935625.1 Nanorana parkeri | reverse complement strand
GGGGGGGGGGGGGGGGGGGGCTGTTTTCACTTTTGTAAAATAATTTTATTTATTTTTTCATAATTTTTTATTATTTATTTATTTTGTACTGTTGGGGGGGAGGGGCTTTGGGGAAATATTAGGGGTCCAAACAGACCCCTGACATTTCTCTTGTAAGGCCTCATTCACACTGCCGCACGTATGCGCGTGTATACGTGCGTATTGCACCATATGCAACCGATGCAAATAAATGGCTCCATACACACAGCCGCGTATAGAGCCGTATATTTGCGCAGCGTATATATGCGCGAAAACAGAATGGAACAGAGATGCGTCCGGGCAGCGTATTTACATGCGTACAGCACATAAAAAATTCCATTACGAGTGATGCATTCTG
This sequence comes from Nanorana parkeri, assembly GCF_000935625.1. Classification (NCBI taxonomy): domain Eukaryota; kingdom Metazoa; phylum Chordata; class Amphibia; order Anura; family Dicroglossidae; genus Nanorana; species Nanorana parkeri. Next base: position 144,251 of record NW_017308353.1, on the reverse strand, counting down.
GGACTGCATATAGTGCACGCACATACGCTCGTATGCGCGCATAGACGCGTATATACGCAATATACAATTTTGCTTGCGTTGTGTGTGAATGAGGCCTAAAATAGAAAAGAAATTTAGGACACCAAATCCTCAATTTCTTATTCAGCAGCCTCAGCACTCAATGAATGGGAAGCACTCAGTACAGAGGCTCCTCCCCATTCTGAAACAGCTGATAGTACAGAGGCTCCTCCCCATTCAAATATTTACTATCAGCTGTTTCAGAATGGGGAGGAGCCTCTGT
>NW_017308353.1:141143-141831 GCF_000935625.1 Nanorana parkeri | reverse complement strand
CTACTAGAGTTCATTGAAATGACTTTGTTTGGTTCCTCCAGATTGTGGTTCCGCCGTTACCCGGGAAGGCGCTGAAGAGGCAGCTCCCGTTCCGAGGCGATGAAGGAATTTTCGAGGATTCGTTCATCGAGGAGCGACGGCAAGGCTTGGAGCAGTTTATAAACAAGTAATTCTCCATCGTCTGTTCCCTGCGTTCTCGGGATTTATACTTCGTAGACTTTCCCTTTAAGTCACTGGAAGGTCGGTTCATGCTGACATAGGCACCCCTCCAGAACTACATCTCCCAAGAGCCCCTTCCTTATACCCAGTGTGTGGGCAGGTGTCATGGCGGCAGCATTATTGTATGTCTGGTCAATGCCCGTAGAGAGGGGACAGAAAGGGGCGGGGCATGCTTTGTAGCCCAGCGGGGGGAGAACCTCGGGCGGGGCTCGGGATTTCAGTGCAGCGGAGGCAGCGTTGTCACCCATCTGCAGGAAGTCGGGCGCGCTCTGGATTGTTTTTTTTTTTCTGTATTTGTCGAATTCCGATGCGCTCCTTTTGTGATTTGGTTTTTCATTGTCTCCCCTCCGCAGGATTGCAGGACACCCGCTGGCCCAGAACGAGCGTTGCCTCCACATGTTCTTACAGGACGAAACGATCGATAGGAATTACGTGCCGGGCAAAGTGCGCCAGTGAGAGGACCGCCCCC
>NW_017308353.1:140845-141124 GCF_000935625.1 Nanorana parkeri | reverse complement strand
TAAGCCTCCACGTGTCCCCTTTCTACCAGCCCCGCCCCCCCCTGCCCTCCTTCAGGAGGTCCTCCTATGATCTTCCTCCTCATCGCCCGATGCTCCTTGTCCAGAGGGCATGCGGCAGCATTAAACAAGCCGGTCCGCCTCCTGACCTCTCACCCTCGGCCTGGAATTAGGGAAGTGGTTCCTCCCGGTCTCCTCCTCCACGTTGTCCCCGCCCCCGAGGACGCATCTTCCTGCAGATGGGCCACCTCTCTTCTTAAAGCCTTATTCTCTCAGAAGAAT
>NW_017308353.1:140272-140788 GCF_000935625.1 Nanorana parkeri | reverse complement strand
GTACGTGGGTGGTGACAGGGAGAGAGAGAACATTAATGATGATCTTTCTGGGAAGGGGAGGTCATGGTGGCCCGCCTGACCTCCTGCGTGTGCTGACCACTTTATAACACGCTCAGACCTGGGTCCATGAACGTCTTTGCTGCCTGTGTCCGTGTGCTGGAGACCGTGTCTGTGTATATAAATGTCTATATCTGACCCCCGGCCTCCGAGTCCTCACTGTGTGCTGCTTCTGACATGTAACCGAGTGTGAAGTATGTGGTGTGGCCCTTTAAGTGTTCTCGATTTTAAAGCTACCTGCTGATCCTGCCAGACCATCGTAGATTTTTAAAATTCCTTTAAAGACGTGACAACGCTAGCCCCGCCTCTTATGTAATTAGCGCCGTGTTACCATTCTCATGTCAGCTCGGTGCGCTAACTACGGAGGGGGAGGGGACGGTCAGCATTGTAACCACTGATGGAGAAGCTATTGCCTCGTCTCTTAATGGCCTCCTCTGTCCATGCTCTTACTATGTTGGC
>NW_017308353.1:138064-139076 GCF_000935625.1 Nanorana parkeri | reverse complement strand
CCGCCTTTGTCCTGTTGGTCTTCCTTGCCCCTGTTGTCCATTCCTGTTGGCTGTTCTGCCCCCGTCGGCCATTCCCGTGGACCGTCCCTGCCCCCGTCGGCCATTCCCGTTGCCCGTCCCTGCCTTTGCCCCGAAGCCCGTCCCCGCCTTTGTCCTGTTGGTCTTCCTTGCCCCTGTTGTCCATTCCTGTTGGCTGTTCTGCCCCCGTCGGCCATTCCCGTTGACCGTCCCTGCCCCTGTCGGCCATTCCCGTTGCCCGTCCCTGCCCCCCGTTGGCTGTCCCTTCCAGGACTGGCAGCACCCTTTGTCACACCCTGTACTGGAGGTCATGGTTGTTGGCGTGTTCAGTGTCCCGATCACACGCTCCAAGTTACACGGTTGCTTTGGATACACATGACGTGTGACATTCTTTGCCTGTGACCGTTGATGGACGTGAAGCGTCAGAGAGTCACAATTACATTGTATCCGCTGCAGATCAACGTTCATCACACGCACATATATGTAACGTGTATATGAGCCCCCGGTGCAGCGCAGGGCCTCTGCCGTGAACTTGTTTAAATTGGAAATAAACCCAAAATGTATTTTCTGTATGTTTGGAATACTCTGCACAACGTTCTTACAGCAAGTGTTCCAATTTCCTCCCCGGAGATCCTGCCCGTTCCAGCACTTCCTGTTGCTTGTGGCTTGCGTTGGCTGTTGGGGCTGCAGATTTAAAGGAGAGCACGAGGCGGGCTGGCAACAATGCTGCTATCTGTGGGGGCGGAGCTTAGCGTTGTCAGCCGGCCTCCCCGGAGTCGGGTTGTTTGGGGACGCGGGTGATCATCGAAGGCTAAACACGGGCGCGAGACCGATGGCGGACAAGTACCGTAAGGGAGAGTTGAAGAGGGCGTGAAACCGTTATGAGGTAAACGTGTCTGCTCGCAGGATTCAACCCGGCGGGCCTGCCGGACCTCCTGGGGGCGGCACTGGCAGGGGGGGACATTTCCTCCGGGCCGGCCCTGAAGGTGACCGG
>NW_017308353.1:136076-137309 GCF_000935625.1 Nanorana parkeri | reverse complement strand
GGAATTGAATGTTTGAATGAAGTGAATGCTTTGAGCGGGAAGTTAGCTCGTTGGGGTGGAGCCTCTGTGAAGAGAGGACGGGAGCCGCCGCCCACCACCGGATGTTCTTTCCTGGAGAAGGACGTTCCGTGCGGTCACGAAGGACCAGAAAGAGAGTCACTGAGGAGACCAAAACTCGCACATTGTATGAATGTTATTCCAGAATACATCGATTCTTTATAGGACTTCGTGGCAAAATGAGCGTCCTTGGGTAAGGACGCAAAGGAGGAGGTCCTATGCAAATGATCTGACCCAGGAGCGGGGGAGGGAATGCGTTCAGCCCGCGTTGATGTAGGAGTCACTTTATACTTCTATACCACATGGCTGAAGCGTGTATCCTTCCTTGGTGAACACTTCCCACACGCAGCAGCGCAGAATGAGGTTATGGGAGATCTGGTGGACTAATCCTAGGTCTTAAAGGAGAACTATGAGAAGGGGGAGGGGCTTGTCACTCACCTCATAGTTCTAGCCGACCTGTGACTGTCACAGGTCGGCTCAGTAGATTGGGAGGTGAGCGAACACATACCGGCGCTCGCTCACCTCTCGATCCTGTCCCTGCAGAGAGCCGTGCCTGTCACTCACGGCTCCCTGCAGGGATTCCTTCAGCTCTGACTGGAGGAATGGAGGGGGCGGGTACAGCTGCCTCTAGATAGGCAGAGCCAGCTGTCAGTCACGCAGCTGGGCGGATCCAGACAGTAATGTCGGGATCCGTCCCGGCTGCGGCGTCTCAGTATACCGCGAGCTGTAGCTCCCTATATACTGAGCCTAGGGTGACGGGAGGACGCTAGTTTGTGTCCTCCCGTGACCCTGAGGAGAACTATGGGGAAAAACACTGACCTCATAGTTCTCCTTTAAATAATATCTTTGAATTTTTGGGTGGTTTTTATAAACAGATGGGTGGCCCCTCCATGGGTGGCCCCTGGGATCCAGCATATGCCTCCATTGAGGGTATTGGGAAGAACCGGTCTTCTATGGCGGCTCAGGTACATAGATGATGTTTTTATTATTTGGGAGGGGAGCGGGATGAGTGGGCCCTGCGCCCATTTTCGTGGTGAGAGTCACACCAGCAGAGATATCAGTTCACCCGAGTCGTTGCGGACTGGCACTGGGCGGCCCTTGGCATGCAAAGGTCAGGAGCGAGTGGCCCGGGGGCTGCCGGAGTCCGTCTCCAAGCGCGCCGGGGGCTGAGGACTT
>NW_017308353.1:130544-133795 GCF_000935625.1 Nanorana parkeri | reverse complement strand
TGGACATCACCAATACCCCCTGCTCATCACCTGGGCCAACCTGAGACATCAATACCCCCCCCCATTATCATCTGGTTAACCATGGACATCAGCAATAACCCCGCCCCCTTTATCGCTCGGGTCAATAAGAAAGGATGACTTTGATGTAAAATGGGGGGCACTGATGTGAAAGGGGGGAGGCTGATTTTTATGACCATAAGTACAGTTCATTCTCTCTCCAGTTGCTCATTGAAGTTCTTCTAACCGGGTCAACCTTGGACATCACCAATACCCCCTGCTCATCACCTGGGCCAACCTGAGACATCAATACCCCCCCCCATTATCATCTGGTTAACCATGGACATCAGCAATAACCCCGCCCCCTTTATCGCTCGGGTCAATAAGAAAGGATGACTTTGATGTAAAATGGGGGGCACTGATGTGAAAGGGGGGAGGCTGATTTTTATGACCATCAGTACAGTTCATTCTCTCTCCAGTTGCTACTTGAAGTTCTTCTTTAGGCTGAAAAACCAAATGTAATGAGAGAGGAATGATTGTGCCGAGTGTTTGTCAGACCCGGAGCCTCCTAAGACCCTCCCACTGCTTCCCCAATCTGGCCACGCCCATCATTTCCATCATGGCTGATTCTTGTTTCATGCGTTGGGCGAGTGGCAGTTGCACGGCTCTCCCTTGTTGTGGCCTCACAGAGCCCCGCGGGAGGTTCAATCCTTCTCCACTCCATCCAAAAAAATGTATAATGTCTGACCTGCACCAAAACGATGATGAGACAAAAGTATAATTCTCCTTTAAGGGATAACTATGAGACATTGTCACTTGACCCTCCAGCGCTGACTGGAGGAACGGACGGGGGAGGGGGCGGGTACAGCTGGTTCTGCCTCTAGATAGGCGGAGCCAGCTGTCACTCAGCTGGGAGGATCCAGACATCAATGTCCCGGCTGCGGCGGTCTCAGTATATAGGGAGCTTTGGGTAGTTTGTATCCTCCGGTGACCCTTAGAAGAACTACGGGGGGAAAACACTGACCCCATACTTCTCCTTTAAATGTCATGTGATGCACAGTGAAGGACACTGCGTGGTATGTTGTCACATTGCTTGTGTGAGTTCCTTTCAGGTTCCTCTCATACGATAAAGACTTGCTGGCAGGTTCATTGACTCCGGTACGTGTGTGTGCACACGCACGCACACAGACACACACACACACACACACACACACACACACAGACACGTCTATAATCGCCCCAGACTAGTGATTCTCAACCTGTGCAACCTCGGGACCCACATTTGTCCTCGGCCATTAAGTCGCCCTGCAATGGAACGCACGGCATTGCGGTACCGCGTGTTCCGGTGCGTGCGATTGAGCTGTGGGGTGGGAGGTGCGTTCGGGGCATCATTCAAATGAATGGCAACACAACGCACCTCCCACACCGGAATGCCGAGTTGGTGCGATTGCGCGGCAAGGAGCGTTAATGACACAGGACTGTTCAATGAACACATTGTAGTAGTGTGAACGGCCATCAAAAACACTGCCAGACACACAGTGACACACTTCAGTGACTGACACACACACAGTGACTGACACACACACAGTGACAGACACACACACAGTGACAGACACACACACAGTGACACACACACACAGTGACAGACACACACAGTGACACACACACACAGAGACACACACACACAGAGACACACACACACAGAGACACACACACACACAGAGAGAAACACACACACCACGACACTACACACACACACACACAGTGACACACACAGTGACACACACACACACAGTGACACACACACACACACAGTGACACACACACACAGTGACACACACACACACACAGAGACAGACAGACACACACACACAGTGACACACACACACTTTCCATTATTTATGTAAGATCCCCCCGGTCCCCCGACCCTACGAGAACTGGAGTGGATCCTCAGCCTGGGGTCCGGTGTGGGCAGCTGTGCTGTGACGGAGCTCCATCCATATGTGCAATGCTGGTACAGCTCCCTTACGCACCCTGTTGAGATGTTGGGAGCCAGAAGGTGACGTCACTCCGGTCCAGGCTCCTCTACCGGACACGTGAGGGAGCTGTAAGTAACGCACGTATGGATGGAGCTCCCTCACAGCCATAGCCCCAGCCCTCTCCACCTCAAGCTGACACTCGGCACCGGGCAGGATATGAACGGCTGCTCGGCGTGAGATCTGACAGCGCTGCGCTAGGGGGAGGAGCCACTCACCTAGAAAAGTGGAACGCATGTGGGGACCCGCTGAACACGGGGCCCTAGTATATGTATGAATGTGATAGGGACCTTAGGCCCCACACTTGAGACACGTGGGATCTGCTGTACGATACGACGACAGCTGCCATTTCCTGCGAGTACCGGCGGACAATGGCGTCTGGATGTAAACCGTCTGCATCCAGGTGTGGCCCTCCGCAGGTATCGGCAGCTGTCATTGTATTGTACCGCGTCTCCGGCCCGCAGCAGATCACACGAGTCCAACACAAGAATCATCCACACTCCTGAGGTCGGCTCTATTCCCAGGTGTCCGTGGGGGCAGGGACAGAGGTGAATGTGCAGGACTGTATGTAAAGCACAGCACCGTATTTACTCATCGTATAAGACTCCCCCCCCCCCCCTCTTCAGAGGCAACGCCATTTAAAAACATCAGATTTGGTTTAAATAATTTTAATTAAAATGGTTATGGCCGGTACTTAAAATCCACAAATCTGTCAGCACGCTGGATGTGCGGTGATACTGGATGCGCGGTGATACTGGATGCGCGGTGATACTGGATGCGCGGTGATACTGGATGCGCGGTGATACTGGATGGGCGGTGATACTGGTGCAGTGATACAAATACAAAATCTAATACGAATGTATCCACCGGCAATAACACACGCCGTATACTTTCTAAAAAATCATTTATTTGCAAAACCATCGGCATAAAAAGAACAATAAATATCGTTATATCTATTTACAGCATAAGTTAGAAAAAAAGCTTTACAAGACATTCCGCAGACAGACAGACAGTGTCAGCAACTCGACAAAGACAGTACATAGGTAACTACCAGATCCGAGGCCTGGCACTGGATGAAGGCTCCGGACAGAACCCCAGATCCGAGGCCTGGCACTGGATGAAGGCTCCGGACAGAACCCCAGATCCGAGGCCTGGCACTGGATGAAGGCTTCGGACAGAACCCCAGATCCGAGGCCTGGCACTGGATGAAGGCTTCGG
>NW_017308353.1:128869-130152 GCF_000935625.1 Nanorana parkeri | reverse complement strand
ATGCGTCGGTGAGAACCCCAGATCCAAGGCCTGGCACTGGATGAAGGCTTCGGACAGAACCCCAGATCCGAGGCCTGGCACTGGATGAAGGCTTCGGTAAGAACCCCAGATCCGAGGCCTGGTACTGGATGAAGGCTTCGGACAGAACCCCAGATCCGAGGCCTGGTACTGGATGAAGGCTCCGGAAAGAACCCCAGATCCAAGGCCTGGCACTGGATGAAGGCTTCGGAAAGAACCCCAGATCCGAGGCCTGGTACTGGATGAAGGCTTCAGGTAAGAACCCCAGATCCGAGGCCTGGCACTGGTTAGGTCTCCGGGAAGAACCCCAGATCCGAGGCCTGGCACTGGATGAAGGCTCCGGAAAGAACCCCAGATCCGAGGCCTGGCACTGGTTAAGTCTCCGGTAAGAACCGTCTCTATAGCAACCGGAGAGATGTCTCTTTTATGTAAATGAATGGAAATATCGGGTTGCTCGCGGTAACAGACGGTTGTTCTTTCTGATATTTCCATGTAAGAGATCTGCTGTTCGGGGCAGAGGGGCGCCTCGAGGTCTACAACGTGACCCGGCTGTCCGGTGCAGCTACTAAACATGGGCTACCTTCCCCCGCACTGCGCCAAGGCCAGTCACCACATGAAGCTCACACGCAAGACTTCAAAGCGCATTGCATACGAAGATTTCCTCCTCTTGTGCTGCTGAGTAACGATGATCTACAGATCACAGGAGGTCTTATACCCGACCGCGCCTGACCGCGCCCGACCGTGGCTGACCACAGGAAGAACCGGAATGTCTAATAAAACTAAGGCACTTGTACAGTTCCACCGAGGTAGGCAGCGCGCACTGCTGGGCTAAGAGCAAAGAATTCAGGATAAAGCACAGGAAGTTGGCGTTACTTCTTCCGGAAGGGGATGTTTCACGGATTCAGAAGCAAAGAACTCCTCCAAATGGGTTTCTCAAGTCCCACAGTGTCTACCGAGGTGGTGGTGACTGGTTCAGCGGGTTTATTATAAGTCCGTGACTTTGTTTTCCACCAGTGCCGAGATCTGCTGCAGGCGGTATGCAAGTTGCATCTTCTGCCCGTTGGGATCTTCCTCCAGAGCTGCGCTGATCTGCGGGAGACAATGCGTCTACAGTCAGTACATCTCCGCAATACATTTCCCGTCTCTCGTCTCTAGAACAGATACCCGGTCCTAACGTCACGCCTCTGACACCCCCAGCAGTACTGCCAGACCTGTCCACTTCTCCTCTGCTGGACTACAGAACTACACCTGCCCCCCCCCCCCCT
>NW_017308353.1:117595-128840 GCF_000935625.1 Nanorana parkeri | reverse complement strand
AAAGAGGGCGATGTGGGGGGGGGGGGGGGGGGGGTGATTATCACTCATAGTTCGGGGCGACGTGTGACAATGAGACTGTCACAGGGCGGCTCAATGGATAGGGAGGTGAGCGAACACATACCGGCGCTCGCTCACTTCTTGACTTCTTGATCCTGTCCCTGCAGAGAGTGGTGACTGTCACTCACGGCTCCCTGGAGGGATTCCAACCCCTCCCCGCTCCGATCCTCCATCGCTGACTGGCGGAACGGACGGGGGAGGGGGCGGGTACAGCTGGCTCTGTCTCTAGATGTATTTTTAAAATTAGCGGTCATCAGCTGCTTGTGAGCCGCTGATGACAGCTATTAATTTAAAGGGGACAGTCTGCTTTACAGTTCTACTATAAGCTGATGGTCGCTATAGCGACCATCAGCTTATAGTAGAACTGTAAATGCCAGGTCCGTACGACGTACTGAGCTGGCCAGCTGGAAGCACTTTTGTAGTCCTTGGCAGCGAAAGGGTTAATATGGAGAACCCCCCCGCCACCTTCCCCCCATGGCCATTAATAAGAAATTGAACATCTCCCACTTTTCTGGGAAGGCTTCCACAAGATTTTGGAGGGTGTCTGTGGGAATTGGTCCCATGTGTGAGATCAGGTACTGATGTTGGGTGAGAAGACCCGGGCTCACATTCCAATTTATCCCAAAGGTGCTCAGTAGGGTTGAGGTCGGGGCTCTGTGCAGGACACTCGGGTTCCTCCACCAAACTGGTCCCCCCATGTCTGTATGGAGCCCTCCCTCCCCCCATGTCTGTATGGAGCTGGCTTTGTACACGGGGGACAGTCATGGGGGGGGGGGCAGAAAATGGTCTTCACCAAACTGTGACCACAAGGCTGGAAGATCCCAATTGTCTACAATGTCTTTGTATGATGGAGGAGGACCAGAACCTTCACTGGGCGGATCCAGACATAATTGTCGGGATCCGCTCCGGCTGCGGCGGTCTCAGTATACCGCGAGCTGTAGTTCCCTATATACTGAGCCTAGGGTGACGGGAGGACGCTAGTTTGTGTCCCCGAGGAGGACTATGAGGAAAAGCCCCGACCCCGTACTTCTCCTTTAACGCTCTCTAATCTTAGGGAAGAATTTCATTTGGCCTGGAAAGGAAATATACTACGAGGATTTATGGTGACCGCATGCTCACAGACGGCCGGATCCTCGCAGGAAGAATGGCTCTGCGCATGTTCTATATGAGGAGGCGTGCTCTGTAGCGCCATTCTCTGAACCGGTCACTGGTGACCCTAGTGCTGGGAACCGAGCTCGTCACCTTGACAGGTTCTCTTTACTGACTAACCAGCAATACCTGTACTGACCTGATCATAGTACTTGTTGATGTAATTGTAGAGTTCGTGCAGAGCCACCAGAGAGCTGAGGTCCGCCGCGTGAATCTGTCATGAAGAAAGCGGGACGTTAGACTGACAATAAAAAGGTGAACGCTTTCATAACGCACATGATTCAGAAAGCAGTAAAAGAGAACCTGTCACCAACTACTCACTGATCACATCACGTATGTGAAATGCTCACTCACGGCTTGCATCATGTCTGTTGGGTCTCAGTAAACATGCAATGGCAGCATATGTATCCGGCGTTTCCATGCTTTCCCATTGGCTTTTATTGGCCCCTCAATACACACCAATGGGTGGAAATACGGACCGGATCCGTTTCATGATGCCATGTATACTGTGTGTGATCCATGACTAACAATGGGATGCCAAATAACATGCGTTTTGGAACTTTCAAACACAGATGTTATGACTCGTAGATGTGAACAAGGCCTTAAAGCTCAACTCAGGGCTTAGTCCTTGCCCCCCCAATTTCCCTTTACCCCAATCTCCTCCTAACATGCTTCCTTCTATGCTTTATTATATACTTACCTTTTCTATATAACCCGGGGTTGGTCTAGTGACGCGCTGGGTCACTTTCACTTCTCCTCCGACGCTGATGGTGCGTCACTTTCTGCATTATTACACCGTGATTGAAGGGCACAATGGTGAAGCCCCCCCCAGGGGCGGGTCCATGACGACCTGTCACTTTCTGCATTATTACACCGTGATTGAAGGGCACAATGGTGAAGCCCCCCCCAGGGGCGGGTCCATGACGACCTGTCACTTTCTGCATTATTACACCGTGATTGAAGGGCACCATGGTGACGCCCCCCCAGGGGCGGGTCCATGACACCCCGCACTCACATGCTTTCCTCATTCTTTTGGGTTGATTGATGCTGGGCAGCACTCAACCTGGATGACTGAGGACATCAAGTGGCATAAAGGGCTTACTGCAGGGAGCGGAGGCGAGTATTGGACCTAGCACCTGCTAGGGGGCCATTTTAGTTTGTAGTTAGTAGGGATGCGCCGATACCGGTTTTTCAGGACCGAGAACCGATATTCTGCTTTCGGTACTCCCAACATGGAGCCGGCATCCCGGGTAATCAGGAAGCTGGCGGCGGGTAATGACATGCCGCCCAGCTTCGCGTTTGCCCAGGAAGCCGGCTCCATTGTTCGGCCGGATCGACGCAGATTGGCCAGGAATCCTACTGGCCAATCAGCATGGAGCCGGCTTCCCGGCCAATCAGGAAGCCGGGTCATTACTCGCTGGCTTCCCGATTGCCCTGGAAGCGGACTCCATGTTCCCCTGCGGCACAGCCGGTCAGAGGAAACGTTCCGGCATCGGAGCATTCCACGTTGTCCGGCGTTTATCTTTACAGGCGGAGCATCCAAATGTATTCCGAGATACGGATCTTCTCCGGGACCGATCATGTGACGATATCTTTTTGGGGAATCTCTCTAATATTGACGATTATTGCGACATCCGGACGCCACTCACCCCCGAGAGCTCAGTGAGAGAAGAATTCATTTCCTGGTAGCTGGCCGGGGTCGCTTGCTGGATGTCGGCATAGTACCTAAGAGAGAGACGATACAGACATGACGAGCACACAATGTCAGGCGTCCTCGGCGTTATCGGGGGAGTGACCCCCATTCAGGTGATATTGATGCAGAAGAGTCGGGGGGGCTGGTTGGACTTTTAATGCCGTCTTGGTCCCTTACTTCCTTATCCAGGGACCACAGGATCTCCCTTATGGATGCAGACAACAGTACAAACCGGGATTTAGCCGGGGCTCTCCTTTAAATTGTGCGTCCCCCTTATTGGATGATTTATCTTTCACTTTCTCCTCCCAAACACAGGAAAATCCTAACCGAAGCAGCAAAGGACAGCCCGAGGCTCTAACCCCTTACCCGCAATATCCAATATGAAGAGTTGTAGCTAGAGTTCTACTGAACTGAGGGTGAGGCCCCCGGATTCCTATTCAGAGGATCGGCCAGAACGTCATACAGTACAATGGCTCCTGCGAGGCCGATCTCCACAAAAATGGGACGTCCCGCATGCGAGGGAATCTGGGACTGAAGATATGCGCATAGATACAGTCCGGGGAGAGCACCAAATAAGGCAGAAGAAGAGTCCAGAAAAGTTTAAAGGAGAACTACGAGGTCAGTGTTTTCCCCCATAGTCCTCCTCGGGGACACAAACTAGCGTCCTCCCGTCACCCTAGGCTCAGTATATAGGGAGCTACAGCTCGCGGTATACTGAGACGCCGCAGCCGGAGCGGATCCCGACAATTATGTCTGGATCCGCCCAGCTGCGTGACTGACAGCTGGCTCCGCCTATCTAGAGGCTGTACCCGGCCCCTCCCCCGTCCGTTCCGTCAATCAGCGCTGGAGGATCGGGGAGCGGGGAATCCCTGCAGGGAGCCGTGAGTGACAGTCACCACTCTCTGCAGGGACATGATCGGGAAGTGAGCGAGTGACGTTATGTGTTCTCTCACCTCTCGATCTACTGAGCCGACCTGTGACAGTCTCATTGTCACACGTCACCCCGAACTATGAGGATGAGAGGAAATCCCCCCCCTCATAGTTCTCCTTTAATGCCCATGGAATGGGATCTCCAACAAGCTCATACAGTCAGGGTCGGATTTACTCTCTCTGCTGCCCCAAGGCCAGGTTCCTCAATGTGCTCCCCTGCTGCCCCTCTGCCCCCTGCTGCCCCTCTGCCCCCTGCTGCCCCGAGGCCGGGCCTTGGTTGGCCTTGTGGGAAATCCGGCCCTGCATACAAGTGTGATGGTCAGATGTGTCCATCTCATCTATCCTGCATGCAGAGAGCCGTGCATTTACTTGTTGGCCGTCAATAGGACTCGTCTGGTATCTAATCACCTCCACATATCACATAAAGGGGCAGCAGACACTTACTTCTCCACCATCTGCTTGTAGCGCGGAATTTCACGCGCGTAGAGAAGTTTATTGACGGGCGAGTCCTGAAGCGGAAGAAACGCAGGTCAGTGAATGTTCCTCTAAGCCGCCTCCCCCCATCTCCCCTTTCATACTCACTCTGCCAACCTTGTGCTCGGAGATGGTACAGGAGTCGATGAAGGTCTGAGCGATGACGGCGAGGATGGAGTCTACGTTGTCAGACACCTCGATATCGAAGACCATTTGAGGGTTTTTCAGTATGAGGACCCAGAACCTCTGCATCAGACTGCGGCCAAACAAAACAAACAGATTAAGGGCGTGTTCACACGACGTGCGTTCTGTGTGCTGACCGGCTCCGTACGCTGCTGCACTCAAAATGCATCCCAATGTATCCCTGCGTGTTTTATGGGCTCCAGTTCTCACGTGCGCAGTCCGTGCAGCTTACGACAGAAAAAATACCGCATGTCACATTTTGTCCGGTCCGGAAACGCACGAACGCGCACGAAACGCAACGAAAACGCAACGCAATGCAGCTAAGGGGGAAAAAAAGATTTTTTTTTATTCTTGCTCCACTTATTACGATGTCACCAACGTTGACAAAAAATTAACTGTCAGCATCCGGACCGAAAACGCGTCAAAAACGCACTGCATCAGCAGCTTTCTTCCAGATATGGACGGTCTCGGCGTCCCCGATCTCGTGCTTCTCCGCCATTTCATCGAGGAAGTCGAAGATATATTTGATGGCGATCGGAACGGGCCGGTTCACCCCCAACATGGCCTGGAATGTGTCATCCACAAATTTCTGCAGCGTCCCCTAGAAGAAGAAACAGGTTTAGGCTCAACTTCTGCTCCTCACAAGACCAAGCAACCACTTACCGCGCTTCCCCCGAAAATAAGACCCTGTCCTCTATATTTGATGTGCAACAATCCAAAGTTACTGCAAAATGGCAAAGGTAAGAATGTGGTGATCGGGGTGATCGGGGGCGCCGTTCCTTTCCCCCGAAAACCGAGAGGAACGGACACTACACTTCATCTGAGCCACAAATAACAGTTGGTGGAGTTGAAGAGTTAGTTGCGCCCCGTGCAGTGTCGCCGCCGGGATGGATACGGTGGGGCTTGCAGTGACGCATGGAACCCATCCTGCGCATAGGTCACTGCGTCGTCTTGAAGGAAGGGGCCCGGCATGGTCCCGAAACGTTGGCTTGTTGGACCCACGTGACGTTCTACTAACAAACCGCAGTACTTCTGGTGACCCATCCTCCATGACGCTTCTCTTTGTACGTTCCTGGGGGTCATGTGACTCTGGGCAGTATTCCCTCCGGCTCACCTTCATAGAGAGTAAACGCGTCAGGTAGATCTCAGGAATGGCTTTGGCGCGCTCCCTCTCCCTCAAACTGCTGCGCCTCCGGCACGGTTCTGGTTCCTCCATGGACTTCACCAGGTGCCACATTCTGATGCCGCCGTCCTCTCCGTCCTCCAGCATCGGAGTTTCTGTTACAGACACAGGAGCGTAGTCACCAGAGTGCGAAGAAGAGGACAAATCAAGAGGTATGAAAGCCGAGTTGCCTTCTATTCTTTTTAGTAGCCCAGGTCTGGACTCTTGTATTGTTTATGTGCCGCAGACCTGCCAACAACAGATTGATCCGGAAATAGGGATCACAAACTATTGTTGAAATACAAGAGCCTTGTATACGCTTACTTGAGACCGCTCACTGCTGCTCTCTGTCCTTGTGCAGGGTGACCGGTCTGGTCTCCGCCCCCTCCTGTAATAAAGACCAATCACTGCTGCTCTCTGTCCTTGTGCAGGGTGACCGGTCTGGTCTCCGCCCCCTCCTGTAATAAAGACCAATCACTGCTGCTCTCTCCTTGTGCAGGGTGACTGGTCTAGTCTCCGCCCCCTCCTGTAGTTTTCTGTAGTGGGTGGGGTCTGCTGGGTCCCTCCCACAACTCTGCTCTCTGCACAGGCCATATGCAGCACAGTGATGATGTCACCACTATTTTTCAGTTGCGGCAAACTTTAAAGTTACGCAAAATCTTGAGGCGCCAGTCTATCTAGCATGCCAAAAATGACCTGTGGCTCCTCCCAAAAGCTTTACCAGACCCTTATCCTAGAGAGGGGTCTGCTATGGATTCTATGGGGACCCCACACCACAAAAAGAAAACACACCAGGAGCCCCTCTTCACATCAGAGTCCTCAGCCCCCCTTCACATCAGAGTCCTCAGTCCCCCTTCACATCAGAGTCCTCAGCCCCCCTTCACATCAGAGTCCTCAGCCCCCCTTCACATCAGAGTCCTCAGCCCCCCTTCACATCAGAGTCCTCAGCCCCCCTTCACATCAGAGTCCTCAGCCCCCCTTCACATCAGAGTCCTCAGCCCCCCTTCACATCATTCAGACTCCGCCGTCCCCCTTCACATCAGAGTCCTCAGCCCCCATTCACATCAGAGTCCTCAGCCCCCCTTCACATCAGAGTCCTCAGTCCCCCTTCACATCAGAGTCCTCAGTCCCCCTTCACATCAGAGTCCTCAGTCCCCCTTCACATCAGAGTTCTTATTTATTATTGTCACCATAGTGGGGCTGCGGCAGGCCATGGAGCAGGTCTGGAGGTAGCATGCGCTTCTGCATGCAACACGCCTTGGACTAGCATCATGCATTTTCCTAGTGCTGGTGACCGGCTCGCCGCCACAATGGGAATGCATGACACTGTGCAACAAAGTAAAGGCCCCCCTGAGTAAGGCACGAGGCCCCCCTGAGTAAGGCACGAGGCCCCCCTGAGTAAGGCACGAGGCCCCCCTGAGTAAGGCACGAGGCCCCCCGGGCTATATCTCGGTGCGCACAAAGCGGATGCGTCTCCTCCGTGGCTACCGAGGAATAGATTTCAATGCCCAGAAGTCACTAAGCCATCAAATCTCTCATGAAAGCTGCTGACTCCTCCCCCCGGCTAATCCTGGAATAAGCACAGGTGACTCCTCCCCCCCGGCTAATCCTGGAATAAGCACAGGTGACTCCTCCCCCCCGGCTAATCCTGGAATAAGCACAGGTGACTCCTCCCCCCCGGCTAATCCTGGAATAAGCACAGGTGACTCCTCCCCCCCGGCTAATCCTGGAATAAGCACAGGTGACTCCACACTCCATGCTGCAATGGTCACCGGCAGGGGCAGTACTGAGCCGCCGGCACGGGGGACTTGTTGTCAGAAAGGGGCTGCAGTCTTGCCCGAAGGAAGTTCCCAATATGAAGGCGGGGCATAATAAAGAGGGGAGGGAACAATGTCGGGGTCGCACACTCACTTTCTCCACTCAGGAAGCTGCAGTTTGGCGTCTCGCACAGATTATTATGTAACCGCGGTATCAGAGCCACAGTCGCCAGATCAGGAACCTGTTCAGAGGGGAACACAGGAGTGAGACTGACACACAAGTACCACGGGTAAAGACATGCCCACACACGTGACTTATCCACACACACACGCACCCTGCACACACACACGCTCCACACACACGCTGCACACACACACACGCTGCACACACACACACGCTGCACACACACACACACCCCAACAACACACACACCCAACACACACACACACACTGCACACACCCGCTGAACACACACACACTGCACACACACACGCACGCTGCACACACGCACGCTGCACACACACACACGCACGCTGCACACACACACACACACACACACTGCACACACACACTGAACACACACACACTGCACACACACACGCACGCTGCACACACACACGCTGCACACACACACACGCACGCTGCACACACACACGCTGCACACACACACACGCACGCTGCACACACACGACTCACCTTATAATGGTGCAGAGTATTAAATCTCTTCCACTGATCCTGATCCTGCGACGTCAGGTCCTCGTCTGATAAAGTCAAATGTCCGGCTTGCCCGGCGCGCCACTCTGTGGAAATAACGCAGGACAATGCAATTCCTGGACGATAAAACAAACGCTGACCTGCGCTTATGGGGGGTGGAAAAAACCCCCCCGATATCTATGGGGGGGGGGGGGGGGGGGGGGCGGGGCAGGGTGATAAGGGAGATTTTTTTTTTTTAATGCAACTAATCGGAAAAATAAATTGGGCAACTAATCGACTATGAGAATAATCGGCCTCGATTGCAGAGCGGATCTTCGTTTACACGTGTGGTGGATTGGACGCTACATATACTGGTGATACATGAAAGATATATTTCATTCACTCTCTGATTGATATTTTGATTGGTTATATACATTGTAACGGGTGTATTATCTGATCCTGTGCAATGTATTCATTCTATAATCCAATTCCTTGGTAAAGAGCAAGATGGGGGCCGTCATTGCTGACCCCACGAGTCTGCCGTTTCTCCTTCCACTGCCCAGTCACGGGCTGGGGGAGGGGCAAGACCTGTAATCAGGTCTCTTGCCCTACCAGACAGGGGTGTGCTGTGTAGCAGACCTGTGTAAATCTCGGGACAGGACTGCAATCATTTCTGCAGGTGAGACGCCTCTCTGTGTAACTATCCCGAGCGTCCTTACCCAGATCCAGCGTGTGCGCTGCGGGCCGGAGGGAGAAGGGGGTTCCTTTGTACACATGATTCAGAATCTTCCCTTTCACTTGAGTGATGGTGTCGGTGTCCAGCACTCTGACCGGCACCCTCTGCACCTCCGTCCCGTTCTTCACTATAACGGTGAGCGTCATCGGCCGGTACTCGATGTCCTCCCGCAGGAGACGCCCGTCGTTCAGGGTGCGCTTGGCCTTCCCCGTCAC
Source organism: Nanorana parkeri (assembly GCF_000935625.1). Lineage (NCBI taxonomy): Eukaryota > Metazoa > Chordata > Amphibia > Anura > Dicroglossidae > Nanorana > Nanorana parkeri. Next base: position 119,790 of record NW_017308353.1, on the reverse strand, counting down.
GGCGTCCACCGGGCCCTTATCCACCTGATACTTGATGGCGCTGTACAGCATGTAGAGAGGTTCTGCCGCCGCCTCCTGCGTGGAGAGGAACATAGAACACACGTGTCACATCTCGGGGGGGAGAGACGGCTCAGATATACACGCAGCACACAAGAAGCCAATTCACATCTATTGCTCAGGTTGTCACCTCCAAAGGAACAGCAAACCAGCATTTTAGACTTTTTATGTAATCCCCGCGGGACCAACTGCATATAGCACATGGTCCCGTCCTGATCTGTGACTCCAAGTGTATATAGCACATGGTCCCGTCCTGATCTGTGACTCCAAGTGTATATAGCACATGGTCCCGTCCTGATCTGTGACTCCAAGTGTATATAGCACATGGTCCCGTCCTGATCTGTGACTCCAAGTGTATATAGCACATGGTCCCGTCCTGATCGCTGACTCCAAGTGTATATAGCACATGGTCCCGTCCTGATCTGTGACTCCAAGTGTATATAGCACATGGTCCCGTCCTGATCTGTGACTCCAAGTGTATATAGCACATGGTCCCGTCCTGATCTGTGACTCCAAGTGTATATAGCACATGGTCCCGTCCTGATCGCTGACTCCAAGTGCATATAGCACATGGTCCCGTCCTGATCTGTGACTCCAAGTGTATATAGCACATGGTCCCGTCCTGATCGCTGACTCCAAGTGTATATAGCACATGGTCCCGTCCTGATCGCTGACTCCAGGTGGATGTAAAGCACCTCATGTCAATGATGGCTGTGATCCTATAGGACTTAAATTAAAACCAATATGTACATGTATGATAAAACTAGGGATGCACCGATACCAATACTAGTATTGGTACTGATACCAGTATCGGTACCAGTATCGGTGCCGATACCGAGTGTTTGGGAAAGTACAAATGCTCCGATGCCTAGCCCGATACTTCATACATCAGGAAGCCGGGCAACACGTCATTACACGCTGCTTGGCTTCCTGATTGGCCGGGAACCCGGCTCCATGCACCCTCGTCATGAGATGATTATGGATCTGGCTTTCTGGCCAATCAGGAAGCAGGGCGCCGCGTCATTACACGGCGCCCGGCTTCCATGATTGGACCTAGTGATGAGAAGCATGGAGGCGGCTTCCTTGTTAATCGGGAAGCCGGGTGGCGAGTCATTACACACTACTTGGCTTCCTGAATGGGACTTCCGGTATCGGTATTTGGTATCGGTGAGTACCGGGAAATATATATCAGTACTCGGTACCAAAATACCGGTATCGGTGCGTCCGTAGATAAAACACACACTGGATAGTTCTATAATCATAAAAAGCAGGTCCTGCCACAGTCCTCCCATCGCACTCTGAAGAGCGGTTCCTGTATTGCGCAATGACCTAGAACTGTGAAGTGGGCCGGCGAGGGAAATGGATGTTCTGGATTCTCAGGCACTGACCCGGAGAAAGGAATGCAGACAGATGGACATCCAGTTGGTCAGCAGCTTCTCCACGATGGTCTCCGTCCTGCAAAGACACAAAGCTGCCATGTTATTCCTCCAGCACTCTATGGTTAGAGGGAACATCATATCTGAGGCTGCGCGCTGCAATCACCAGTAAGATGTTCTGACGCGGTGTACCGGATGTATTTACAGAGAATGTGCAAATGTTTGCTTTATAAACCCCCCCGGGGGGGCTTACACGGTAGCGATCAATAATCCTTTATTAGGAATGCACCAATACGCTTTCCTCCTGACCGAGTACCGATACTTCTCAAGTACTCGCCGATACCAATTATTAGGGATTCACCGATACCACTTTTTTAAGACCGAGTACGAGTACCGATACTTTTGATCAAGTACTCACCGATACCAATTACCGATACTTTTTCTTAAAGGGTCACATTTTTTCTAAAGCAATACAAACTAATGCTTTAAGGTCACTTTCTTAATATTATGATTCGTGAGATGACGAGGGAGCGTGACGCCGGCTTCCCGGCCAATCAGAACGTCATTGCACGGTGCCCGGCTTCCGGATTTGCTAGCTTCCTGACGAAGCGGGAAGTCGGGCAGCGCGTCATTGCACGCTACCCAGCTTCCTGATTGGCCGGGAAGTCGGCTCCATGCTCTGTCATCACAAGTGACGAGAGAGCATGGAGCCGTTTCCCGGCCAATCAGGAAGCCGGGCAGCGTGTAATGGTGCGCTGCCCG
>NW_017308353.1:117143-117499 GCF_000935625.1 Nanorana parkeri | reverse complement strand
GGCCGGGCCGCGTGGAATGGCGCGCTGCCCGGCTTCCTGATACAGGAAGTACTCGTGCTAGGTATCGGAGCATATGGGCGAGTACGAGTACTCACCTAAAGACTCGGTATCGGCACCGATACCGATACCAGTATCGGTGCATCCCTACCAATTACCAATACCTTTTTTTTTTTAGGGTCATGTGACAGTTTTTCCAAAACAATACAGAGTAATGATATCAGGACAGTGGTGGAGCGCCAGAGCCCGGTCCCAGCTGCAACCGCTGCACCCCTGGTAGTTCTTCCACTGACGCCAAGCTGTACAGGGACTACAAATCCCAGCAATACATTATACAGCAATGTAGAAGAATATTGTCA
>NW_017308353.1:115279-117127 GCF_000935625.1 Nanorana parkeri | reverse complement strand
ACCCTCCTTCCCAGCGACTATGGACCTAGGACTATGGAGACCCCCCCCCCATCAGACCTCTTGGGGTTACAAGGAACTATTATCCCAGATTTATGTGTGGAGTGGATATGCTGCGCCCACCCTGTGCCCATTATAGATAAAGGAGTCCAGCAACACTGACGGGGGTTAACCCTGGACTACAAATCCCAGCAATGCAGAATAACATGAAGCTACATACTCTATGCTGCTCCGGGTATTGGCCTGATGTCCCCGGGGGAGGATCTCAGGAGGGCTGGGGGGGGGTCTCGGGAAGCTGCGCGAGGTCTATGGCTGCTGTGTGGGGTCTCCCCCAGGGGTCCGGATAGCGGTGCAGGCGGCGTGGTTATCCAGACTAGGAGGAGGAGATGTGCAGCTGGCGCTGTAAACAGGAAGGCTGCCGAGGTCCCCAGCAAGTGCGGGGACCTCAGGCAGCCGCTTCTGTTTAAAAGCACCGGTATCGGCGCTTAATGTTGCGGCATTTAGTACTGGCACCGATACCGGTATTGGTCCATCCCTATCTTTTATGATGCTGATCCTTCTACTAACTGGTGACAGCGTAAGTGAGCTTTAAAAAACTTTTTCAAAAAGCCCCCTGGAGCTTCATAGTTGTTAAAGGAGAAGTACGGGGTCAGTGCTTTCCCCCATAGTTCTCCTTAGGGTAACGGGAGGATATAAACTAGCGTCCTCCCGTCACCCTAGGCTCAGTATATAGGGAGCTACAGCTCGCGGTATACTGAGACGCCGCAGCCGGAGCGGATCCTGACGTAGATGACGGGATCCGCCCAGCCGCGTGACTGACAGCTGGCTCCGCCTATCTAGAGGCAGAGCCAGCTGTACCCGCCCCCGTCCGTTCCGCCAGTCAGCGCTGGCAGATCGGAGCGGGGAGGGGGGAATCCAGCCCCTCCCCTGTCACGACAGAGAGCCGTGACAGGATCGAGAGGTGAGCGAGCGCCGGTATGTGTTCTCTCACCTCCCGATCTACTGAGCCGACCTGTGACAGTCTCATCGTCACAGGTCGGCTAGAACTATGAGGTGAGTGAAAAGCCCCTCCCCCCTCATAGTTCTCCTTTAATCAGTAAGGGTCAGATGACCAGAGCGCCCTCTAGTGGCCAATCTACAAATCTCTATACTTTGTACAATGAACAGGAAACATTACAAAATGTTAAAAGTCCGATACAAAGCACTAGAAGGTAAATTTCAGGATATCTGCTCAGTACCAAATACAAAGTGTACCTGTCTCATGGCGTGGTCAGAGCGTGGACATTTACCTGCGCAGGAGCAGTTTCGGGTTCTTGGCCACACACTGCTCTATCAGCTCGCACAGCAGAGTCTTCATGACATCGGTGAGATACTCCAGCTTGCCGTGCAGAGCCACGGTGAGTAAAGACGCCGCGTGGCAGCGATCTCGCTGCGACAATGTAGACTGGGCATCCAGCGTCTCGATCAGCTGTAAGAGGCAGACAAAGGTGACCGTCCGATATGGCGAGCGTTGCACCGATCAATGCAATCTGTTAATCACGTGGCGCCGGAGACATCATGGAGGTCACACCTTTCCGAAACACGCGTTTCGGAAAGGGGCTACCTGGCTGTATCCCAATGGAAACGCGCGACAAAAACGCCCCCAAGAAGTTCCTGTACTTTTTTGGGCGTAGGACGTTTTTACAGGTCATAAGGCCTGTAATACGCCCGGGTGTGAACCACGCCCATAGGAAATAATGGGATTTCGGTGTTTGAGCGTTTTGCAGAGCGTAGGAACGCGCTACAACACGTCCAGGTGTGAACCGGTCCTTAAGACAGCATTGTATGTGGCAGACAATAGATGTCTCTCAT
>NW_017308353.1:114610-115024 GCF_000935625.1 Nanorana parkeri | reverse complement strand
CCGCTATGGGGCCCCGGCCAGGGCATCCCTCTGATGACGCCTGGTTCGCTATGGCATGTAAGGGTGCTGGCTGTCACTGGCACAGCTCAGCAGCTGCGTTTCCCCCTCACAGCCGCCGCGGAGCCGAGTCAGTGACAGCCAGCAGCTGCTGCACAAGAGGCCGGCGTTCGCAGTGAAGGAGGAGGCGGGGCCCGCCTAAGAGCAACCCCGCCTCCTCTTACATCACTGGCCAGTGACCTAAGAGCAGGCGGGGCCCGTCAATAGAAGAGGCGGGGCCCGGGGACGGAAGAGGAGGCGGAGCCCGGCGACCACGGAGGCGGACAGCGCTGACAGGTAAGAGGTGTGCAGCCCACCTGAGACCCTGCAGAGCCCACTATAGAGAGTCTATGGTGGGCTCTGCAGGGTCACTCTCAG
>NW_017308353.1:110822-114111 GCF_000935625.1 Nanorana parkeri | reverse complement strand
TCCGTTCCGCCAGTCAGCGCTGGCAGATCGGAGCGGGGAGGGGGGAATCCAGCCCCTCCCCTGTCACGACAGAGAGCCGTGACAGGATCGAGAGGTGAGCGAGCGCCGGTATGTGTTCTCTCACCTCCCGATCTACTGAGCCGACCTGTGACAGTCTCATCGTCACAGGTCGGCTAGAACTATGAGGTGAGTGAAAAGCCCCTCCCCCCTCATAGTTCTCCTTTAATCAGTAAGGGTCAGATGACCAGAGCGCCCTCTAGTGGCCAATCTACAAATCTCTATACTTTGTACAATGAACAGGAAACATTACAAAATGTTAAAAGTCCGATACAAAGCACTAGAAGGTAAATTTCAGGATATCTGCTCAGTACCAAATACAAAGTGTACCTGTCTCATGGCGTGGTCAGAGCGTGGACATTTACCTGCGCAGGAGCAGTTTCGGGTTCTTGGCCACACACTGCTCTATCAGCTCGCACAGCAGAGTCTTCATGACATCGGTGAGATACTCCAGCTTGCCGTGCAGAGCCACGGTGAGTAAAGACGCCGCGTGGCAGCGATCTCGCTGCGACAATGTAGACTGGGCATCCAGCGTCTCGATCAGCTGTAAGAGGCAGACAAAGGTGACCGTCCGATATGGCGAGCGTTGCACCGATCAATGCAATCTGTTAATCACGTGGCGCCGGAGACATCATGGAGGTCACACCTTTCCGAAACACGCGTTTCGGAAAGGGGCTACCTGGCTGTATCCCAATGGAAACGCGCGACAAAAACGCCCCCAAGAAGTTCCTGTACTTTTTTGGGCGTAACAGCATTTTATGTGGCAGACAATAGATGTTCCCCCCCCCCCCCCCCCCTCTATTCAAGCTTGGTTTACCATTTTTACATAAATGCCATTTTTTTTACCCCTCTTTTAACCCTTTCGCTGCCATGCCTTCCGTAACGACTCTTCGCACCTCAGCTGGCCACACCATTTTTGCAATTTTTTCCCATCGTTTTGATTTTTCTATTGCTGCGTTGCTAGCGTTTGTGAAAGACCCCTCAAATCAGTGGCCTGACAACCGCCATAGCGACCCAGGTGTCCGCTATGGGGCCCCGGCCAGGGCATCCCTCTGATGACGCCTGGTTCGCTATGGCATGTAAGGGTGCTGGCTGTCACTGGCACAGCTCAGCAGCTGCGTTTCCCCCTCACAGCCGCCGCGGAGCCGAGTCAGTGACAGCCAGCAGCTGCTGCACAAGAGGCCGGCGTTCGCAGTGAAGGAGGAGGCGGGGCCCGCCTAAGAGCAACCCCGCCTCCTCTTACATCACTGGCCAGTGACCTAAGAGCAGGCGGGGCCCGTCAATAGAAGAGGCGGGGCCCGGGGACGGAAGAGGAGGCGGAGCCCGGCGACCACGGAGGCGGACAGCGCGGACAGGGAAGAGGGGTGCAGCCCACCTGAGACCCTGCAGAGCCCACCATAGAGAGTCTATGGCGGGCTCTGCAGGGTCACTCTCAGTTGGGCTCTGCAAGGGGCATAACTAGCAATCACGGGGGCCCCATACAAAATTTTGCTACGGGGCCCCTGCGATTTCTAGTTACGCCCCTGCCCCACACCATATATTTTGTGAAGGGGAATGCCCGGTATGACATCGCAGGACTGCTGAGGAGGACATAGACTCTGGGCTCTCTGTACCTTGGTGAGGAACAGCTTGTTATTGAGGAGGTTGGAGAGCTGGTTCAGGCCTTGCTCCACGGTGGTCCTCCTGTTTTCCGGAACATCCAAATTCTTCCGCAAAGGCGAGACGGTGTCTCCAGGGAAGAAGATCTTTTCAATGTAGGTGTTGTAATCTCGGTAGGGAATGCCCGAGCCTTCAATATCACTGGTGAGGTCCATCATTTCCGTCATGAGATCTGAAAACGGACAGAAGGGAAAAGAAGATCTTCAGGCTGAAGAACCCGAACGGAGGCCACCGGAAGATTTAAGGAACGGGACCATACCAGTGAACTCTTTGCGGCACTGATCCCCCACGCTGGTCTCCAGGTTCTCCAGTTGCACGAGAACCTTCTTATAATCTCTCATTGCCAACTTACTCTGCCGCCTGCAAAACACCAACATTACAATGATGCCTCCGGGATGTCTACAACCAATCACAGACTCCGCTACAGTCATTAGTCCACTTTTCTTGTTGTGCCGCCCCAATAGGGGCATAGAATATGTCAGCAAGACCACGACCACTGCGACTGGACTTGAAAAAGACTTTGTCATCACTCATGGTCCCCATGCTTGGGGAAAATCTGAAGTGTCCAGAGGTGCCAAACTGTAGGGACTTGTCGGCACAGAGCTCTTAATTGCTGCCAAAAGGTGCAAGTACTAAATACTGAGTTGTAAGGGGGTTTTTTTTGGGGGGGGGCGGGGGGGGGGATTGTGTTTTATTTAAATGTATTCATTTTTCCCTTTTTTATATGAAAAGTCCACTTCTGCTCATCGGTGTGAAGAACAAACAAAGATCCCCTGCGGTTAAATGTTCTATGACAAAGAAAGGAAACCTCCGAGGGGGGTGAATACTTTCTACAGTCACTGTAGATGATTTTGTCATTCCTGGGTTGGGCGAGTTCAATAAAAGTAAATGATCCTGGTCAACGCTGCCAGGGCCTGTAACCCACTACGCTGGAAAAGCTCCAGCCCACCCACGCTCACCATGTGGCTACGTAAGGTGGACGAAACACGGGTAATGGAGGAGCTTACCATACTGACCACAAGTTCCGGAAAGCATGGTCATAAAATGAACTAGGATCACACTCATCCGGCACATTATTATTCTGAGTTGCCCCACCCAAGCGGCGGCCATATTGGGTGGGGCACGTGAGATTAATAACGTGATGGATGAGTGTGATCCGAGTTCATTTTATAACTTCATTGCTGTGCTGTATGTGTGTAGTTCATTGCTGTGCTGTATGTGTATAGGTCATTGCTGTGCTGTATGTGTGTAGTTCATTGCTGTGCTGTATGTGTATAGGTCATTGCTGTGCTGTATGTGTATAGTTCATTGCTATGCTGTATGTGTGTAGTTCATTGCTGTGCTTTATGCGTATAGTTCATTGCTGTGCTGTATGTGTATAGTTCATTGATGTGCTGTATGTGTATAGTTCATTGCTGTGCTGTATGTGTGTAGTTAATTGCTGTGCTTTATGTGTATAGTTCATTGCTGTGCTGTATGTGTATAGGTCATTGCTGTGCTGTATGTGTATAGGTCATTGCTGTGCTGTATGTGTATAGGTCATTGCTGTGCTGTATGTGTATAGGTCATTGCT
>NW_017308353.1:92505-110695 GCF_000935625.1 Nanorana parkeri | reverse complement strand
CAAAGAGGCCGCCGCGGCTGGGGTGAGGAAAGGGGGGGGGGGGGGGGGGAGTACCGTCATCATTGAAAGGTAATAAACACAATGACTTACATGCGTACACGTCCGATACATAACTGACACCAGGGCCAACGTACCTGTACATGAAAATGATGATGAGGACAATAGGGACGAGCAGAGCTGCGCTGACTCCCAGTCCAATCTTGGCCTCTCGGGGAAAACTCGATTGTCCCTCAACGTCGTATTTCACTTGTCCGAGGTTGAAGCGGAGATTCCCCATGTGAATCTGAGGGAGATCAGAAACGCGTCAGGAATACACATAGAACAACATGGCGGCAGCCCATCGCACATACTACCCGAGGGACAGAGTCCCGGAGCAACAACCGCATTCATCTCTCCTCCATGTAACATCAAACATTTCACATACATGCGTCCCGCAAACATTCTTCATGCAGCAAACGCACTTCTTCAAGGCATTTGGATAACTCAAACAATCTGCATCACAACTGAACACCTTAGCCCAGGCGGAGTGATCATTACCCAGCACCTATCCTTTTGATGCGAGTATATATATATATATGTAGTCAAGAACCAGCTGCACTCCTTACCGGAATAGTAGTAAACCTGCCAAGCAGGTGGGTGCTCGTAGTGACCACGGACGGCCCCGTGAACAATGCAGATCTAGAAAGGGTTGTCACCAGCACACCAAAAGTTTTGAAGCAAAAAGTCCTTTATTGACAAATCGCCATCCAATACGGTATATTGGTATACATTAGGGATGCACCGATACTAGTATCGGTATGGGCGCCGATACCGAGTATTTGGGTACTCGTACTCGCCCAAATGCTCCGATACCCAGCACGAGTACTTCCTGTATCAGGAAGCCGGGCAGCGCATCATTACACGGCGCCCGTGAAACGGCTCCATGCTCTCTCGTCACTTGTGATGAGAGAGCATGGAGCTGACTTCCCGGCCAATCAGGAAGCCGGGTAGCGTGCCATGACGCGCTGCCCGGCTTCCCGATTGGTCAGGAAGCTAGCGAATCCGGAAGCCGGGCGCCGTGTAATGACGCAGCGCCCGGCATTCTGATTGGCCGGGAAGCCGGCGTCACGCTCCCTCGTCATCTCATGAATCGTAATATTAAGAAAGTGACCTTAAAGCATTAGTTTGTATTGCTTTAGAAAAAATGTGACCTGTCCCTTTAAGAAAAAGTATCGGTAATTGGTATCGGTGAGTACTTGATCAAAAGTATCGGTACTCGGTCTTAAAAAAGTGGTATCGGTGCATCCCTAGTATATATATATATATAATGTGTATTGGATACATATATACACACACACACTAGTGGTGCACCGATGCCGGTATTTCGGTATCGAGTACAAGTACTGATATTTTTTTCCGGTACTCGCCGATACCGAATACCGAGTACCTGAAGTCGCATTCAGGAAGCCAGGCGCCGTGTAAAGACTCGCCACCCAGCTTCCTGATCAGCCGTCTCCATCTTTCTCGTCACCAGGTGGCGAGGGAGCATGGAGCCGGCTTTCTGGCCAATCAGGAAGCCGGGCGCTGTGTAATGAGGCGCTGCCCGGCTTCCTGATACCAGAAGTATCGGGCTAGGTATCGGAGCATTGGCGTGACTACGAGTACCCGCCCAAATACTCGGCATCGGCACCGATACTGATACGAGTATTGGTACATCCCTAACATATACACCCCCCTCCCCCCTATACACAGTCACGGCTCAGAATATTGGCACCCCGGCATTTGTCGCATCCCTCCGCACAGACAATTGTTGCAATGACAAATGTTTCGGTGTTCTCGTGTTTATTTCTTTTGTTTTTATTGGCGACACAAAAAAGTGGAGACTAAAAAAAGCCAAAAGCTGACGCATTCCACGCAGAACTCCAACAATGGACAAAATGATTGGCTCCTTCTCCAAACTGCAAGAAATAATGACATTCCGAGCGTGGGACGCGATGTGCATGCGTCGCATGTCTGCGCGCTCTTGTTATCTTCCCCCGACATGCGCCGTAAATGTACTAACCACAAACTGAGGCAAAGGGGCGCCGGCATCCAGCGGCTGCGGCGCGGCGAGTGGCGGCTCGCAGTACAAGTGGTTGTGGGTGAGAGTTTTCACTGTGCAGACGCCATTTCCAATCATTGCGCGAACTTCTTCCTTCTGAATCCCCGTGTCCAAACCTTCTCCCTGGGGATACAAAGTACACATCCGACGTGATATCCCGGAGAGGGAAAACATTGGCCAACATCAGATTTGTAGAGGAAATAATTAGGGCCGTTACCGATTAACATTTTCCTGTTCGATTAATGATAACGCACATACAGATCCAACCACATTGGCCTATACACATACAGCACAGCGATGACCTATACACATACAGCACAGCAATGGCCTATACACATACAGCACAGCAATGACCTATACACATACAGCACAGCGATGACCTATACACATACAGCACAGCGATGACCTATACACATACAGCACAGCAATGACCTATACACATACAGCACAGCAATGACCTATACACATACAGCACAGCAATGACCTATACACATACAGCACAGCAATGACCTATACACATACAGCACAGCAATGACCTATACACATACAGCACAGCAATGACCTATACACATACAGCACAGCAATGACCTATACACATACAGCACAGCAATGACCTATACACATACAGCACAGCAATGACCTATACACATACAGCACAGCAATGACCTATACACATACAGCACAGCAATGACCTATACACATACAGCACAGCAATGACCTATACACATACAGCACAGCAATGACCTATACACATACAGCACAGCAATGACCTATACACATACAGCACAGCAATGACCTATACACATACAGCACAGCAATGACCTATACACATACAGCACAGCAATGACCTATACACATACAGCACAGCAATGACCTATACACATACAGCACAGCAATGACCTATACACATACAGCACAGCAATGACCTATACACATACAGCACAGCAATGACCTATACACATACAGCACAGCAATGACCTATACACATACAGCACAGCAATTACCTATACACATACAGCACAGCGATGACCTATACACATACAGCACAGCGATGACCTATACACATACAGCACAGCCATGACCTATACACATACAGCACAGCCATGACCTATACACATACAGCACAGCCATGACCTATACACATACAGCACAGCCATGACCTATACACATACAGCACAGCCATGACCTATACACATACAGCACAGTCATGACCTATACACATACAGCACAGCCATGACCTATACACATACAGCACATCAATGAAGTCATAAAATGAACTAGGATCACACTCATCCAGCACATTGAAGGAAAGGGGGGAGGAGTCCGGTGACGTCACCGGATCTCCCGGAAGCCGGCGGAGAGGTGAGTACCGATCAAAATAATGAAAGATTAAATCGAGGAATTAATCGATAGTTTCCGCAGCCCTAGAAATCAGATTGCTGTATTCGGGTCACCTCTATGTCCAGCACGTTCCCAGGCTTCAGGCTGTAGGGTTTATTCGGGTTGTCTCTGTTCAGAGGTTTCAGAGTCGGGTTCCTAAGGTAGGTGAAGCTCTCCCCGAGACTGCCGAACGGAATCCGAACATTGTCCAGGACAAAGAGCACGTCCACAATGGCGGCGTTCTCAGGAACGGCTATGCCGATCCCTCTGCCGATCCCTGCACTGGCTTCCACTCGCCCAGAGGATAACATTCAAAATATTAACAACCGCGTACAAAGCCGTCCACAACTCCGCCCCCCGTCTATATCTCCAACCTCGTCTCAAAGTATCACCCTAACCTTCCTCTCCGCTCTTCAAAAGACCTTCTACCCTCTAGCTCCCTCGTCAACTCCTCCCATGCTCGCCTCCAGGACTTCTCTAGAGTCTCTCCCATCCTCTGGAACTCTTTACCCCAACCTGTCCATCTATCTCCCACTCTGACTACCTTTAGGCGATCCCTTAAAGGAGAACTATGAGGGGTGAGGGGAGGGGCTTGTCACTCACCTCATAGTTCTAGCCAACCTGTGACAATGAGATCGGGAGGTGAGCGAACACATACCGGCGCTCGCTCACCTCTCGATCCTGTCACGGCTCTCTGCTGTGACAGGGGGAGGGGCTGGATTCCCCGCTCCTAGCTCCGATCCTCCAGCGCTGACTGGCAGAACGGACGGGGGAGGGGGGCGGGTACAGCTGGTTCTGCCTCTAGATGGGCGGAGCCAGCTGTCACTCACGCAGCATGGCGCATACAGACAGTAATGTCGGGATCCGCTCCGGCTGCGGCGGTCTCAGTATACCGCGAGCTGTAGCTCCCTATATACTGAGCTTAGGGTGATGGGAGGACGCTAGTTTGTGTCCTCCCGTTACCCTAAGGAGAACTATGGGGAAAAGCCCCGACCTCGTACTTCTCCTTTAAGACTCATCTCTTCAGGGAAGCCGATCCCACCTCAACCCAACTGCTCAACCATTCACCCCCACACAGCTCCCTCCTCATGTATCACTGGCCCCTCCCTATTAGATTGTAAGCCCTCGGGGGCGGGGCCCTCCTTACCATCCTGTCTTGAATTGTATTGTGACTTGTAATGTCTTCCTTATATTGTACAGCGCCGCGCACACTGTTGGCGCCATATAACCCCTGTATAATAATAATAATGGGGTGACTGGTGGGCAGAGCTGTGCTGGTCTTCGGGGGGCCGGCTGTCTAATCCCAGAAGAGGCAGCCAAGCTCCCGATGATGGAGCACCAAGATAGCGGCATGGGACCCCAGCTCCGTCACCTCATCATTGGATCGCAGTGGGACAACCCTGACTTCATTGGGCAGGTGAGGACAACGCTGAACCAAAGGTGAGAGGGGGTTCTACGAAAACATAGGAGAGTGAAGTTCTTCTTTATGAATTGGACAAAGATGGGACACACGCCTGCTAGCGCCTTTTATTCCTGAAAGGATCTCCATGAACAAAACTGATCATTCAAAATTCATTGCTGCAGAAATCTAAGAGGCCTGGGGCATTTAAAGGAGAACTATGAGGGGGAGGGGCTTTTCACTCACCTCATAGTTCGGGGCGACGTGTGACAATGAGACTGTCACAGGTCGGCTCAGTAGATCGGGAAGTGAGCGAACACATACCGTCGCTCGCTCACCTCTCGATCATGTCACGGCTCTCTGCCGTGACAGGGGGAGGGGCTGGATTCCCCCCTCCGCGCTCCGATTCACCAGCGCTGACTTGTAGAACGCACGGGGGAGGGGCCGGGTACAGCGGCCTCTGGATAGGCAGAGCCAGCTGTCAATCACGCAGCTGGGCGGATATCAATGTCGGGATCCGCTCCGGCTGCGGGGTCTCAGTATACCGCGAGCTGCAGCTCCCTATATACTGAGCTTAGGGTGACGGGAGGACGCTAGTTTGTGTCCCCCTGTGACCCTGAGAACTATGAGGGAAAGACTTAACCCCATAGATCTCCTTTAATCTGCAAGCTTTGACTCCCCCCCCACCATCCTGGTAGCAATGACTGGAGTTCTTTAACCCCTTCGTGACTGACGACGTACAGTGTACGTCGCCAGCATCGGGGGCTGTTCCTCCCGGCGACTTTTGCCGCCGGGACTCTGTTTAAACTTGTAGAGCCGACTGTCGGCTTTACAACAGAAGTGATTTGGGGTACTGCAGTTTTTCGCCGTTTCACGGTCGCACGCAATCTGTAAACTGGGCATGTTGGGTATCGTTTTACTCGTTGTAACCTCATCTTTTATATTTCATTAAAAAAATGGGTAATTTGTTGTGTTTTGGGGCATTTAATTAAATTTGTCACTAAATTTTGGGGTTTAATAAGGAGTTGCGCTAATATTGCGCAACATAAAAATTTTCAACTACCACCATTTTATTCTATAGGGTCTTGGCATTCAGAAAATATATAACGTTGGGGGGTTTTATGTCATTTTCAGGCCTAAAATGTGGAATATAACATGGGTGCCAAAAATGAAAAAAGGGCCTCAGTCATGAAGGGGTTAAGGTTGCGAGTGCCACTGGATGCGACAGCCACCCTTCATTTCCCCGCTGCCACATACTGAGCCAGGATTAGGTGAAGGAATTACGAGTAATCACTGAGGACATTGACCAGCGGCCCGGGAGGTATCCCATGAACAGGAAACAATGGGTGACTTGGAAGGTCAGACCTCTCGGGGGGGCATTGGGAGGTCTAGCTATCGCTGTACTAGATCTCATCCCGACCTTTACCTCGGATTTTGCCGGATGATACAAAGAGACTTTCTATTTATGGAGACAATGGAACAAGTGAGGACCAAAGTGATTTTCCAACATGTGATAAAAGCATTTCTGGCACTGCAAGCGCTCGCCGGCTGCCCCCACAGACCGGCTCTGGCTCCAATATGCCTCGCCATCTGCAGATAACCTGCGCATCTTAAGCCTCAGGCGTCGCTGCTCGGAGAAAATTAAAGTGATAGTTCTCCATCTTTAAAAGGAGAAGTACGGGGTCAGGGCTTTTTCCCCCATAGTTCTCCTCAGGGTAACGGGAGGACACAAACTAGCGCCCTCCCGTCACCCTAAGCTCAGTATATAGGGAGCTACAGCTCGCGGTATACTGAGACGCCGCAGCCGGGACGGATCCCGACATTAGGCCCCATTCACACTGAGCGACATAAAATTGCGCGATTTTGAGCAACTTGTCGCGCGACTTTTTCCTATTGGGCTGTGAGCAATATCGCTCGAAATCGCTCGAAAAAAGGGTCATGTAGGAGCGACGAGCTACAAGCGGTATTGAGCGACGAGATGTGAACAGCTCCATTGAAATGTATTGGAGAAGCTACATAGAGCGATACCGCTGCAAAAATCGCTCCATAAATCGCTCAGTGTGAATGGGGCCTTACTGTCTGGATCCGCCCAGCTGCATGATTGACAGCTGGCTCCTCCTATCTAGAGGCAGAGCCAGCTGTACCCGCCCCCTCCGCCCATCCGTTCCGCCAGTCAGCGCTGGAGGATCGGACAGGGGAATCCCTGCAGGGAGCCGTGAGTGACAGTCACGGCTCTCTGCAGGGATAGATCGAGAAGTGAGCGAGCGACGCTGTGTGTTCCCTCACTTCCCGATCTATTGAGCAGACGTGTGACAGTTACATTGTCACAGGTCGGCTAGGACTATGAGGCTGACAATCACTCACCTCGTAGTCCTCCTTTAACAGCAGGAGATACGGTATATTAACTGAATTAAAGAGACGCTGCATCGCGGTCAGTCTGGGAGAGTAACGGAGCCTTTGCAGTAACACTCATGCACATTCCTTTGACGTAGGAGTCCGCCTTAAAGTGACATGAAACCCTCAGATTGTGTAACATGAAACAATACTGTAATCCATGGTAGTTTCCCTTCTCTTTGCTGCTCTTCCTTTTAAATCCGTATCTCTTCTCATGCTGGGGGAGAACTTCTGTTTTGCAGCAGACTGCCTTGTCTCCGGAATAGCTACATGGTGTCTGTGTGCAGGTTCACAACCTGAGCCAGCACTACAGGAAGAGGCACTCGGCTGCAAAGGGAAGTTCTCCCCCAGCATGAGAAGACATGAGGATTTAAAAGGAAGAGCAGCAAAGAGAAGGGAAACCACCATGGAGTACAGTGCGGCGCACATTACAGTATTGGTTTATGTTACACAATCTGAGGGTTTCATGTCACTTTAAGTAAGCTGACGTGGTGCTGGAGCTGACCCGGGTGGATGATATCCCCACAGAAGTGACAGTGTTCGGGCCTGGCAATCGGCCGCTCCGGCCTGAGCACTGTCACATGGGAAGGACACACGCTCCCCCATACTTGGAAGCCCCCCGCTTCATCAGGGCAGCAGTAGCAGGTAGGTAGCAGGGGAGCGTGGATAGGTGATCACACCTTTCTGGAAGGGCAAGCTACCATAAGGCCGTGTGACTCGGATCTGAATGGGTGACACAAACCTCTCTTTAGAGTTAAAGTGCCAAAGATCTCTCTCACCTCCTGCACAATACTGCGCCCCAGTTCCCTCCTCCTCCTCTTCCTGCGGTGAACGCCATTTCCATTCCGAAGCTCTTCTGGGGGAGACTTGATCAGAGCCGTCATATGGGGAGTCTGAACGGCATCCAAGTTTGAACCAGTGACAGAGATAAGTCGCCCGCCCCTGTAAATAGAAGAAACAGATGAAGGGAAAATGTCGGACGGCTCCACAATTTCCTATTCCTTTATGTACGGCGGCTCGTATCGTTACTCTGAATACCTGAATGCTAAGATAAGGGGCGGGCAGCGGAGAAGGGGCGAGGAGCAGCGGAGAAGGGGCGAGGAGCAGCGGAGAAGGGGCGAGGAGCAGCGGAGAAGGGGCGAGGAGCAGCGGAGAAGGGGCGAGGAGCAGCGGAGAAGGGGCGAGGAGCAGCGGAGAAGGGGCGAGGAGCAGCGGAGAAGGGGCGAGGAGCAGCGGAGAAGGGGCGAGGAGCAGCGGAGAAGGGGCGAGGAGCAGCGGAGAAGGGGCGAGGAGCAGCGGAGAAGGGGCGAGGAGCAGCGGAGAAGGGGCGAGGAGCAGCGGAGAAGGGGCGAGGAGCAGCGGAGAAGGGGCGAGGAGCAGCGGAGAAGGGGCGAGGAGCAGCGGAGAAGGGGCGAGGAGCAGCGGAGAAGGGGCGAGGAGCAGCGGAGAAGGGGCGAGGAGCAGCGGAGAAGGGGCGAGGAGCAGCGGAGAAGGGGCGAGGAGCAGCGGAGAAGGGGCGAGGAGCAGCGGAGAAGGGGCGAGGAGCAGCGGAGAAGGGGCGAGGAGCAGCGGAGAAGGGGCGAGGAGCAGCGGAGAAGGGGCGAGGAGCAGCGGAGAAGGGGCGAGGAGCAGCGGAGAAGGGGCGAGGAGCAGCGGAGAAGGGGCGAGGAGCAGCGGAGAAGGGGCGAGGAGCAGCGGAGAAGGGGCGAGGAGCAGCGGAGAAGGGGCGAGGAGCAGCGGAGAAGGGGCGAGGAGCAGCGGAGAAGGGGCGAGGAGCAGCGGAGAAGGGGCGAGGAGCAGCGGAGAAGGGGCGAGGAGCAGCGGAGAAGGGGCGAGGAGCAGCGGAGAAGGGGCGAGGAGCAGCGGAGAAGGGGCGAGGAGCAGCGGAGAAGGGGCGAGGAGCAGCGGAGAAGGGGCGAGGAGCAGCGGAGAAGGGGCGAGGAGCAGCGGAGAAGGGGCGAGGAGCAGCGGAGAAGGGGCGAGGAGCAGCGGAGAAGGGGCGAGGAGCAGCGGAGAAGGGGCGAGGAGCAGCGGAGAAGGGGCGAGGAGCAGCGGAGAAGGGGCGAGGAGCAGCGGAGAAGGGGCGAGGAGCAGCGGAGAAGGGGCGAGGAGCAGCGGAGAAGGGGCGAGGAGCAGCGGAGAAGGGGCGAGGAGCAGCGGAGAAGGGGCGAGGAGCAGCGGAGAAGGGGCGAGGAGCAGCGGAGAAGGGGCGAGGAGCAGCGGAGAAGGGGCGAGGAGCAGCGGAGAAGGGGCGAGGAGCAGCGGAGAAGGGGCGAGGAGCAGCGGAGAAGGGGCGAGGAGCAGCGGAGAAGGGGCGAGGAGCAGCGGAGAAGGGGCGAGGAGCAGCGGAGAAGGGGCGAGGAGCAGCGGAGAAGGGGCGAGGAGCAGCGGAGAAGGGGCGAGGAGCAGCGGAGAAGGGGCGAGGAGCAGCGGAGAAGGGGCGAGGAGCAGCGGAGAAGGGGCGAGGAGCAGCGGAGAAGGGGCGAGGAGCAGCGGAGAAGGGGCGAGGAGCAGCGGAGAAGGGGCGAGGAGCAGCGGAGAAGGGGCGAGGAGCAGCGGAGAAGGGGCGAGGAGCAGCGGAGAAGGGGCGAGGAGCAGCGGAGAAGGGGCGAGGAGCAGCGGAGAAGGGGCGAGGAGCAGCGGAGAAGGGGCGAGGAGCAGCGGAGAAGGGGCGAGGAGCAGCGGAGAAGGGGCGAGGAGCAGCGGAGAAGGGGCGAGGAGCAGCGGAGAAGGGGCGAGGAGCAGCGGAGAAGGGGCGAGGAGCAGCGGAGAAGGGGCGAGGAGCAGCGGAGAAGGGGCGAGGAGCAGCGGAGAAGGGGCGAGGAGCAGCGGAGAAGGGGCGAGGAGCAGCGGAGAAGGGGCGAGGAGCAGCGGAGAAGGGGCGAGGAGCAGCGGAGAAGGGGCGAGGAGCAGCGGAGAAGGGGCGAGGAGCAGCGGAGAAGGGGCGAGGAGCAGCGGAGAAGGGGCGAGGAGCAGCGGAGAAGGGGCGAGGAGCAGCGGAGAAGGGGCGAGGAGCAGCGGAGAAGGGGCGAGGAGCAGCGGAGAAGGGGCGAGGAGCAGCGGAGAAGGGGCGAGGAGCAGCGGAGAAGGGGCGAGGAGCAGCGGAGAAGGGGCGAGGAGCAGCGGAGAAGGGGCGAGGAGCAGCGGAGAAGGGGCGAGGAGCAGCGGAGAAGGGGCGAGGAGCAGCGGAGAAGGGGCGAGGAGCAGCGGAGAAGGGGCGAGGAGCAGCGGAGAAGGGGCGAGGAGCAGCGGAGAAGGGGCGAGGAGCAGCGGAGAAGGGGCGAGGAGCAGCGGAGAAGGGGCGAGGAGCAGCGGAGAAGGGGCGAGGAGCAGCGGAGAAGGGGCGAGGAGCAGCGGAGAAGGGGCGAGGAGCAGCGGAGAAGGGGCGAGGAGCAGCGGAGAAGGGGCGAGGAGCAGCGGAGAAGGGGCGAGGAGCAGCGGAGAAGGGGCGAGGAGCAGCGGAGAAGGGGCGAGGAGCAGCGGAGAAGGGGCGAGGAGCAGCGGAGAAGGGGCGAGGAGCAGCGGAGAAGGGGCGAGGAGCAGCGGAGAAGGGGCGAGGAGCAGCGGAGAAGGGGCGAGGAGCAGCGGAGAAGGGGCGAGGAGCAGCGGAGAAGGGGCGAGGAGCAGCGGAGAAGGGGCGAGGAGCAGCGGAGAAGGGGCGAGGAGCAGCGGAGAAGGGGCGAGGAGCAGCGGAGAAGGGGCGAGGAGCAGCGGAGAAGGGGCGAGGAGCAGCGGAGAAGGGGCGAGGAGCAGCGGAGAAGGGGCGAGGAGCAGCGGAGAAGGGGCGAGGAGCAGCGGAGAAGGGGCGAGGAGCAGCGGAGAAGGGGCGAGGAGCAGCGGAGAAGGGGCGAGGAGCAGCGGAGAAGGGGCGAGGAGCAGCGGAGAAGGGGCGAGGAGCAGCGGAGAAGGGGCGAGGAGCAGCGGAGAAGGGGCGAGGAGCAGCGGAGAAGGGGCGAGGAGCAGCGGAGAAGGGGCGAGGAGCAGCGGAGAAGGGGCGAGGAGCAGCGGAGAAGGGGCGAGGAGCAGCGGAGAAGGGGCGAGGAGCAGCGGAGAAGGGGCGAGGAGCAGCGGAGAAGGGGCGAGGAGCAGCGGAGAAGGGGCGAGGAGCAGCGGAGAAGGGGCGAGGAGCAGCGGAGAAGGGGCGAGGAGCAGCGGAGAAGGGGCGAGGAGCAGCGGAGAAGGGGCGAGGAGCAGCGGAGAAGGGGCGAGGAGCAGCGGAGAAGGGGCGAGGAGCAGCGGAGAAGGGGCGAGGAGCAGCGGAGAAGGGGCGAGGGGCAGCGGAGATAAAACCATTTGATCTCTTCTCATGTACCCATAAAAGGCTTTGGATGGGGAAGCGGAGGAGATGGTGGGATTCTCCGTGTAGTTGTACAACGTTCCCTCCAGGCTTCGCTTTACTTCACCATAGAACACAAGGACTGGCGCCTCCTCCTGCCGCACAGAACTCGGGCTGGTAATGCAACATATCCGACCGTCCGTCACATTCCCGGATCTGCAAGGAAGAGGACAAACCTGCCGTCAGCACAGAGGACTTCAGACGTCATGTGACCTCATCAACACAACACAAAATCTTTACTGACACTTCACAAGGCAAGTCTGCCACTGTCACTGCAATGGTGTCTCCGGTGGACAGCTTGATTCCAGAGATGGTGATCTTTGTTCCTCCGGCCATCGGACCTCTCACCGGAGTCAGGGAGTGGAGCTCGGGGTCCTGTAACGATGGCACAGATATCAGTCAATGCTCCAGCAGAGCTTGCAATCAAATGACCCTTGCCTGGTGGCATACACATTTTCACAGAAAAGATTCCCAGACCGGCCCTCAACACAGTCATAGTGGCCTTGGCTGAGGAGCGGTGTCAATGTATCTCTATGGGGGGGAACACAAGATCAGTGGTTGCCATGGTAAGCTCAGTGGTTGCCATGGTAAGATCAGTGGTTGCCATGGTAAGATCAGTGGTTGCCATGGTAAGCTCAGTGGTTGCCATGGTAAGCTGAAGTCTGATCTGCTTATTTATTTATTACAGGTATTTATAGAGCGCTGACAATGTACGCAGCACAATCACATCAGTCCCCGCCCCCGAGGAGCTTACAATCTAAAGATCCCCATCTCACATGCATACATAGAGGGCCAACTTAGAGAGGAGCCAATTAACCCTCCAGCGTGTCTTTAGAATACCTGGAGGAAACCCGCACAGCACAGGCAGGACATGCAAACTCCATGCAGATAGTATCCTGGCCAGGATTCGAACCGGGGGCCCCCAGAAGCGCTAACCTCTACGCCCCTGCGCTGCCCATATTTGCCTTCCCTAGTTAATCCGTACACCCTTCCTCAGCATGCCAACGTTACATGTTTAAATAAAACCTGTTTTGGCCAAATGCTCCGATGCCGAGCCCGATACTTCCTGCGCCTCATCACAGGGCGCCCGGCTTCCTGATTGGCCGGGAAGCGGCTCCATGCTCCCTCGTCACTGGCGATGAGAGAGCATGGAGCCGACTTCCCGGCCAATCGGAAAGCAGGGCGCCGCGTCGTTACACAGCACCCGGCTTCCATAATTGGCCAGCAAGGCGGCTCTGGGTGAGTACCGGAGGAAGGCCGCTCCTGGCTGGAGGGGCCCCCGGGGGCGACAGGCCGGACATGCCGAGGTGAGAGGGGACAGAGATCCGCACTGAGGGATTCCTATGGGACGGCTTTCTTGGTAATCAGGAGGCCGGGTGGCGAGTCATTACACGCCGCCTGGCTTCCTGAATGGGGGACTTCCGGTATCGGTAATTGGTATCGGCGAGTACCGGGGGAAAAGTATCGGTGCCCTGTACTCGGTATCGGTGCGTCCCTGGTAATATCATCGTCTATCTACCTGGGTGAGGTGCATTGCTGTCCCCGGGAGACTTTAGCTCCTCCCCCAACATTTCTGCTGGGACTCACCTGGTAGTAGAACATTTGGGTGGACTCTCCGGGTTCGCGGCCGCTGACAGAGACTTTCACATGCCCGGACTCCACGCCTTGACTGGCTGACAGACTGCACACGATTCTATAGAGCGGGAAGGACATCGGGGGAGGGGGGGGGGAAAGGATATTAGAGTGTTTGGGGCAGAAACTCCGAGAGAGACGTCCAAATAAATGAATCGTTAGATTTTTATTACCCCCATCGACCCCGACACCCAGAATAGGTTATTGATACCCCGATGAAGGATCGGCCGCAGTGTGATCGCCCGCACCCGGAACGCAGACACATCAGTGCTTGCAGATCGCACTGGACCAGAACGCAGGTACTAACGTGCCCGCGTTCCGGGTGCGGGCGATCGCACTGCGGGCAGGAGGGCGTGGCTGCGGTGCATTGACTTCAATGCACCGCCACGCCCCCCCTCCCGCAGTTGTGGCGCCCCTGATGTAGAGTAACACTGCTGGGGGCGCCCCTGATGTAGAGTAACACTGCTGGGGGCGCCCCTGGTGTAGAGTAACACTGCTGGGGGCGCCCCTGATGTAGAGTAACACTGCTGGGGGCGCCCCTGGTGTGGAGTAACACTGCTGGGGGCGCCCCTGGTGTAGAGTAACACTGCTGGGGGCGCCCCTGGTGTGGAGTAACACTGCTGGGGGCGCCCCTGGTCTACAGCGATCCTGTAATCAGCTTTATTTATAATAGTGCGTGAACACTATCCCCCAGCAGAGGGCGCTGCGTCACTGCATCATGAAGACGCACGGGCAACGCGCCAAAGCTGAACCCATTACAAGTAACACGGGATCCGGCAACACGCAGAGACATAAACACGTCTATTTCAGGAAGCGTTCGGCCTGATGAGCCGCTACTGGAAGATTTATAAGCGGTTCATCACCGACATTAGACTTTCCGGCACATAAAGGTCAGAATGCCGCGTAAGAGTGCAGAGTGCAGAGTAGGATGCATTGAAAGACGAAGGGTACTTCTAGATAAAGTGCACTTATTCTCATTGCCCTGCCCCCCCTTGGAGCGGGAGCAGCTGTAGGGAGCGGGAGCAGCTGTAGGGAGCGGGAGCAGCTGTAGGGAGCGGGAACAGCTGTAGGGAGCAGCTGTAGGGAGCGGGAGCAGCTGTAGGGAGCGGGAGCAGCTGTAGGGAGCGGGAGCAGCTGTAGGGAGCGGGAACAGCTGTAGGGAGCAGCTGTAGGGAGCGGGAGCAGCTGTAGGGAGCAGGAGCAGCTGTAGGGAGCGGGAGCAGCTGTAGGGAGCGGGAGCAGCTGTAGGGAGCGGGAGCAGCTGTAGGGAGCGGGAACAGCTGTAGGGAGCAGCTGTAGGGAGCGGGAGCAGCTGTAGGGAGCGGGAGCAGCTGTAGGGAGCGGGAGCAGCTGTAGGGAGCGGGAGCAGCTGTAGGGAGCGGGAGCAGCTGTAGGGAGCAGGAGCAGCTGTAGGGCTTACCTGTTAGAGACGACATATAAATGAGGCAGAAGGGTGCACGGCCGCTCACCCACCGTCACAGACACGTCCTCTGCTTTCTGGCCCATGTTCTGTCCAGTAATCGTTACGATCGTTCCGCCGTCAATAATCCCAGTGGACGGAGAAAACTGCAAGAGAAGCAAAACAGATCAACCAACAGGAAGCATGACAACTCCTCCCCCCAACCAACAGGAAGCATGAGAACCCCTCCCCCCAACCAACAGGAAGCATGACAACTCCTCCGCCCAACCAACAGGAAGCATGAGAACCCCTCCCCCCAACCAACAGGAAGCATGACAACTCCTCCGCCCAACCAACAGGAAGCATGAGAACCCCTCCCCCCAACCAATAGGAAGCATGACACCCCCAGATCAACCAACAGGAAGCATGACAACTCCTCCGCCCAACCAACAGGAAGCATGAGAACCCCTCCCCCCAACCAATAGGAAGCATGACACCCCCAGATCAACCAACAGGAAGCATGACAACTCCTCCGCCCAACCAACAGGAAGCATGAGAACCCCTCCCCCCAACCAATAGGAAGCATGACACCCCCAGATCAACCAACAGGAAGCATGACAACTCCTCCGCCCAACCAACAGGAAGCATGAGAACCCCTCCCCCCAACCAATAGGAAGCATGACACCCCCAGATCAACCAACAGGAAGCATGACAACTCCTCCGCCCAACCAACAGGAAGCATGAGAACCCCTCCCCCCAACCAATAGGAAGCATGACACCCCCAGATCAACCAACAGGAAGCATGACAACTCCTCCGCCCAACCAACAGGAAGCATGAGAACCCCTCCCCCCAACCAATAGGAAGCATGACACCCCCAGATCAACCAACAGGAAGCATGACAACTCCTCCGCCCAACCAACAGGAAGCATGAGAACCCCTCCCCCCAACCAATAGGAAGCATGACACCCCCAGATCAACCAACAGGAAGCATGACAACTCCTCCGCCCAACCAACAGGAAGCATGAGAACCCCTCCCCCCAACCAATAGGAAGCATGACACCCCCAGATCAACCAACAGGAAGCATGACAACTCCTCCGCCCAACCAACAGGAAGCATGAGAACCCCTCCCCCCAACCAATAGGAAGCATGACACCCCCAGATCAACCAACAGGAAGCATGACAACTCCTCCGCCCAACCAACAGGAAGCATGAGAACCCCTCCCCCCAACCAATAGGAAGCATGACACCCCCAGATCAACCAACAGGAAGCATGACAACTCCTCCGCCCAACCAACAGGAAGCATGAGAACCCCTCCCCCCAACCAATAGGAAGCATGACACCCCCAGATCAACCAACAGGAAGCATGACAACTCCTCCGCCCAACCAACAGGAAGCATGAGAACCCCTCCCCCCAACCAATAGGAAGCATGACACCCCCAGATCAACCAACAGGAAGCATGACAACTCCTCCGCCCAACCAACAGGAAGCATGAGAACCCCTCCCCCCAACCAATAGGAAGCATGACACCCCCAGATCAACCAACAGGAAGCATGACAACTCCTCCGCCCAACCAACAGGAAGCATGAGAACCCCTCCCCCCAACCAATAGGAAGCATGACACCCCCAGATCAACCAACAGGAAGCATGACAACTCCTCCGCCCAACCAACAGGAAGCATGAGAACCCCTCCCCCCAACCAATAGGAAGCATGACACCCCCAGATCAACCAACAGGAAGCATGACAACTCCTCCGCCCAACCAACAGGAAGCATGAGAACCCCTCCCCCCAACCAATAGGAAGCATGACACCCCCAGATCAACCAACAGGAAGCATGACAACTCCTCCGCCCAACCAACAGGAAGCATGAGAACCCCTCCCCCCAACCAATAGGAAGCATGACACCCCCAGATCAACCAACAGGAAGCATGACAACTCCTCCGCCCAACCAACAGGAAGCATGAGAACCCCTCCCCCCAACCAATAGGAAGCATGACACCCCCAGATCAACCAACAGGAAGCATGACAACTCCTCCGCCCAACCAACAGGAAGCATGAGAACCCCTCCCCCCAACCAATAGGAAGCATGACACCCCCAGATCAACCAACAGGAAGCATGACAACTCCTCCGCCCAACCAACAGGAAGCATGAGAACCCCTCCCCCCAACCAATAGGAAGCATGACACCCCCAGATCAACCAACAGGAAGCATGACAACTCCTCCGCCCAACCAACAGGAAGCATGAGAACCCCTCCCCCCAACCAATAGGAAGCATGACACCCCCAGATCAACCAACAGGAAGCATGACAACTCCTCCGCCCAACCAACAGGAAGCATGAGAACCCCTCCCCCCAACCAATAGGAAGCATGACACCCCCAGATCAACCAACAGGAAGCATGACAACTCCTCCGCCCAACCAACAGGAAGCATGAGAACCCCTCCCCCCAACCAATAGGAAGCATGACACCCCCAGATCAACCAACAGGAAGCATGACAACTCCTCCGCCCAACCAACAGGAAGCATGAGAACCCCTCCCCCCAACCAATAGGAAGCATGACACCCCCAGATCAACCAACAGGAAGCATGACAACTCCTCCGCCCAACCAACAGGAAGCATGAGAACCCCTCCCCCCAACCAATAGGAAGCATGACACCCCCAGATCAACCAACAGGAAGCATGACAACTCCTCCGCCCAACCAACAGGAAGCATGAGAACCCCCCTTCAACCAACAGGAAGCATGCTGAGGGGAGGAGCCTGGCTCCTGTGTGGAGCAGGGATCTGACACGCAACGAGGGAGGTCGGTGGTGCTCGGGAAGTAGTCCCATTGTTACTCACATACATGCGTTGGTGAATACTCACGGAGAAGATACGAGGCGCGGGACAAACGTCAATGGCGGCCTGCTGACACTGATCCCTCTGCACGCACGATGCGTCACCTTCCTCCCCGCACCACACACACATGTACTCGGGGCCCAGCGCCTGGCAGCGGCTGCAGTCCGACTGTCCAACGGAGCAGCTATACAAGGTCACTGCGAGAGATAAAGGAAGCACATAGAATGCGTTCAGTCAAAGAACGTCACGTGAAATGTC
This sequence comes from Nanorana parkeri, assembly GCF_000935625.1. NCBI lineage: Eukaryota > Metazoa > Chordata > Amphibia > Anura > Dicroglossidae > Nanorana > Nanorana parkeri. The sequence continues at coordinate 92,978 of NW_017308353.1, read as the reverse complement.
GCAGCGGAAACGTGGCGCTGTGGCCCCTGGCAGCCGCTCTGCGTCTTGTAATGACGGGCCCTGGTGGTCCTGGCTCTTGAAGCACCAATCCCAGCTCAGCACATTCCCGGTGACTTCCATGCCGGGGGGCAGATGAGATCTTTAAGGCTTTGCAATTCTTTGGACACACACGGGCCTGATTGAGATGCGTTTGCATTGCGGGCAAAGCAGGTCAAACGCAGCCTACCGCAATCCAAACGCATGCTTTGAGCAGGCTGCATGAGAACTAAAAGGAGATGTTCCTAACAGATACCCCCTCTATTCATTTATTTATTATTAGAGGTATTTACACAGCGCCGACAATTTACGCAGCACTTTACATTAGTCCCCGCCCCCGAGGAGCCTACAATCCCATCTCACATGCATACACAGAGGGCCAACACAGAGAGGAGCCAATTAGACTGCCAGCATGTCTCTGGAGTGTGGTTGGGGGG
>NW_017308353.1:86104-91349 GCF_000935625.1 Nanorana parkeri | reverse complement strand
AGAGGGGGGAGGAAAGGAAATGATGGTTGAGAAGCTGCTTCTCAGCTCCGACTGTCACCCAGCCAGGTTGTGTCTATAGTCATAGCGCCACCTAGTGGTCAGGTTGGGCATTTCAGGGCGGCCTTGCTCACATAATCATTGCCGTTTGCGTTCAGCTCGGCATGGCGCATCACAAAACAAAAATGGCGACGCATTGCATGACAAGGACAGAATCAGACTGAAGAGTTACCTTTCATATCGTCCTTGTTATCTACCCGGTAGACGTCCCCCTTCGTCACGTACACGGTGACCGGCTGCTCAAACGCATGGAGAGGATACTCGTACTGGAAGAGAGACACAGCGTCACCTGCCAACCAAAGCCATACTGACCGCCGATCTCTACATTACTATAAATCCCGCCTGCTGCCCTGTGCTCACCATGGCAACAGGGGCGAGGGGGAGCTGCCAGGACAGCCCTGGCTGCGCCCCCTCTCAGCTGTGCCTGGGGCAAGTGCCTCACTCGCCTCATGGTAGCTACAGCCCGGGATGGAACTACAAATCCCAGGAGGCATTGCAAGATTCTCACAGCCACAGACATCACTCCCGGAGAGAGATGCATCATGGGATTTGTAGTTTCACCACAGCTGGAGGGCTTTTTCTCATTGCACTCTGATGATAAGGGTGTGTTGTGGCCCCTCGACTTTTCTATGACTTAACGGGGCCATTTCTGTCCCCACTGGGGCGTTACGGGTGTCTGCAACTAAGGAAACGCATGTGACGGCCCCCTTACAGGAAGAATTCTTACAAAGGCCTTAGAACCGCCCGGCCCTGGCAGAGGTGCCCACTGACCTTGTGCGTCTCGCAGTGCACCGAATACAGGTCCTCTTCTCCGGACATTCTCTCCACCTGCGCTCGCAGGGTGATGGGGGAACCCGCCACCTCTATGATGCATCTGTACTCCAGTGCTTCCCCCTAAAAGATTTCACAGAGACGCAGGTTACAGAGCACAGAAGTCACCACAACAGCATACTACCATAAACGGCACAGGCTCATTTAAAGAGAACCAGTCACCGTGGTGTGTGTTAGGAGTCATCTCAATCTCCGCAAATTTCCGCCTTAAAAAACATTTTTTTCCCCTTTATGTGACTTATTTTTTACACTAACCCTATTGCCATCACATGGGGGGGAGGGGGGGGGGCTAACAAGCACCCTATGTCATAGCAGATAGGGTGTGACAGGTCCTCTTTATGGAGACATCAGACCTAGGGACCCCAAAGAAGCCGAGATCTGCTCCCCCAGCTTCTTCTTCTGGCTCTAAGGGTTAGTTCACACCATAGGAAGTGCGTTCCTGTCCGCATTGCGGCCGGGTAACGTCTTTGCTGGGCTGGAGGGGGCGTGACGGGCCATTGAAGTATATGGCACCGTAGCCCCGCCCTCCGGCCGCAATGCGATGGCAAGGCACATTGTGCCTGCAGTGCGTTCGGGTGCGATCAAAATAGTTCTTGCAGCACGCCCCCTCCAGCCCAGGGACTGAACTAAGCCTAAGAGGCGGAGACTGAAAGAGTAACACCGGAAGTGATGTAATACACGTCATTTCCGGGGGTCCAGTGATTGGAGGAGACAGCAGAGGGCTGGAAGCCGCTCCCCCCCTGGACTTCTACTGATTTATCCTCCTGCAGAGAAACAACTACAAAACAAGGATTGCGTAACAACGTTCCCCGAATCACACGCCTCCCGCCCTGCAATGTGACACGTGACTTTCCAGTCATTTCACTGGAACGAGGGCGTGCGTTTCATTTCACCGGAACGAAGGCGTGCGTTTCATTTCACCGGAACGAGGGCGTGCGTTTCATTTCACCGGAACGAAGGCGTGCGTTTCATTTCACCGGAACGAAGGCGTGCGTTTCATTTCACCGGAACGAAGGCGTGCGTTTCATTTCACCGGAACGAAGGCGTGCGTTTCATTTCACCGGAACGAAGGCGTGCGTTTCATTTCACCGGAACGAAGGCGTGCGTTTCATTTCACCGGAACGAAGGCGTGCGTTTCATTTCACCGGAACGAAGGCGTGCGTTTCATTTCACCGGAACGAAGGCGTGCGTTTCATTTCACCGGAACGAAGGCGTGCGTTTCATTTCACCGGAACGAAGGCGTGCGTTTCATTTCACCGGAACGAAGGCGTGCGTTTCATTTCACCGGAACGAAGGCGTGCGTTTCATTTCACCGGAACGAAGGCGTGCGTTTCATTTCACCGGAACGAAGGCGTGCGTTTCATTTCACCGGAACGAAGGCGTGCGTTTCATTTCACCGGAACGAAGGCGTGCGTTTCATTTCACCGGAACGAAGGCGTGCGTTTCATTTCACCGGAACGAAGGCGTGCGTTTCATTTCACCGGAACGAAGGCGTGCGTTTCATTTCACCGGAACGAAGGCGTGCGTTTCATTTCACCGGAACGAAGGCGTGCGTTTCATTTCACCGGAACGAAGGCGTGCGTTTCATTTCACCGGAACGAAGGCGTGCGTTTCATTTCACCGGAACGAAGGCGTGCGTTTCATTTCACCGGAACGAAGGCGTGCGTTTCATTTCACCGGAACGAAGGCGTGCGTTTCATTTCACCGGAACGAAGGCGTGCGTTTCATTTCACCGGAACGAAGGCGTGCGTTTCATTTCACCGGAACGAAGGCGTGCGTTTCATTTCACCGGAACGAAGGCGTGCGTTTCATTTCACCGGAACGAAGGCGTGCGTTTCATTTCACCGGAACGAAGGCGTGCGTTTCATTTCACCGGAACGAAGGCGTGCGTTTCATTTCACCGGAACGAAGGCGTGCGTTTCATTTCACCGGAACGAAGGCGTGCGTTTCATTTCACCGGAACGAAGGCGTGCGTTTCATTTCACCGGAACGAAGGCGTGCGTTTCATTTCACCGGAACGAAGGCGTGCGTTTCATTTCACCGGAACGAAGGCGTGCGTTTCATTTCACCGGAACGAAGGCGTGCGTTTCATTTCACCGGAACGAAGGCGTGCGTTTCATTTCACCGGAACGAAGGCGTGCGTTTCATTTCACCGGAACGAAGGCGTGCGTTTCATTTCACCGGAACGAAGGCGTGCGTTTCATTTCACCGGAACGAAGGCGTGCGTTTCATTTCACCGGAACGAAGGCGTGCGTTTCATTTCACCGGAACGAAGGCGTGCGTTTCATTTCACCGGAACGAGGGCGTGCGTTTCATTTCACCGGAACGAGGGCGTGCGTTTCCATAGGCCGAGGAAAGGTGATCGTCTTCTGTGGGAGAAAATACTCCAATCTGACCTCTAGCAGGCCGGTCAGAGCTAAAGTGGGACTCTAACCCAAACCCGAGGTGGAATGAGACGAAGTTTAGTCCCCGGGGAGGAGCCGGCCTGAGAGATCCCCCCACATCTCAGACTACACGCATGTTCCTATAACGCTCATTATTGTAGTTTTCGGGGGGAGAGCGACACCATCTTTGAACCGGTAGATGGAGGCTTAGTATTCCCTGATGTGATTGGTGGGTGCCGGAGGGGTTTCCTTTCCTCCTGGGTTGATTCTGGTCCGGTTCGCCCGCCGGGCTTGTCCCCAGTTGTAGGCAGGCAATTCGCCGGTGCCAATGCCTTTCGGTAGGGATGGGACTGCATTTGTCTGGCCGGAGGGCTGGGGAGCCGGAGAAGCCCGCGGTACTGTGGCCCCCTGGGAGCGGCGTCTCAGGGAGTGCCGGAAAATCACTTGGGTATGGGACCCCACTTGATTCACCTGCACACGGTCACTCAAGCTTTATCTGCTCCTCTTGGGCAAGCCTTCTGGCTAGTCCGGGGCAATTTTTTTATCTTTGGCCTGGACAGCCTGCCAGGTTTGTGCACGGGCACCTTATTTTAAGCACAATCTTTATGCACGATTGGCACGTTTTGACTTCACAGAATGACGGAGGGTGCGGATACCTTCGGGGGCCTGTTCCTGAAGTTGCGAAGGAGGTTCCGTGACCTGCACTGGGGCCCCCTGCCTCCTTCCACTCAAGGAAGGAACTCCAGAACTTCAGCTGGCCAAAGACTGACTCATCTACTGTATGTGGGATGCGAGTCCATTCCATCCATTGGATCTCCCTTCCATCCATTGGATCTCCCTTCCAGCCATTGGATTTCCCTTCCAGCCATTGGATCTCCCTTCCAGCCATTGGATCTCCCTTCCAGCCATTGGATCTCCCTTCCAGCCATTGGATCTCCCTTCCAGCCATTGGATCTCCCTTCCAGCCATTGGATCTCCCTTCCAGCCATTGGATCTCCCTTCCAGCCATTGGATCTCCCTTCCAGCCATTGGATCTCCCTTCCAGCCATTGGATCTCCCTTCCAGCCATTGGATCTCCCTTCCATCTATTGGATTACCATTCCATCCATTGGATTGGAACTGGATTTTCAAGTATGGAAGCCAGGGAAATGGCATTTCCTGGTCAGGACATGACTACACATTGTTTCCTATAAAACTATTTGCGGATCAGAAGAAAGCCGACTCACGTTCAATAGGTGAAGATTACGTCCAACGAGGTCCAGTTCCCTTTCCAGGCCAACGGGAATCAGACGAGACCCCTCAACACTCTCCATTCTCGGGCAGAAGTCTGGACCCGACGGCGCTTGGTCTTCATCCTGCCGGAAGATGATGGAGAGACGGAGATAGATTAGTTATGTGTGACTAGGAGGCCACTATCCCTACACACAGGACCACGGACCCGTGACATGACGTCCTTACATTCTGGCTGTGGATGACGGTCTGGCTGCACTGTGCGGTGTGGGTACACGCGTGGTCAGATACACACCAGTGACACCTCCAGGGACTGCTCACACACGCGCTGCACCTGCAATCACATACAGACGTCACGCTTCAGCTGGAAAATCTCGCACAGGAAGCCGTCACTTATTCCCAATACAAAGACACGTCACACGTCTCAGCCGAGGAAACGGAACATTGGAAGAAAATACAATCAGGTGATTGGCAGCAACACGTCCCAGAAAACCTTGGGGGAGGGCAACAGGAAGCGGGCAAAGGTGCCAACAAGGAAGAGCCGGAAGATCTAATGAGGAGAATCGGCAACAGCTCAGTCACATGACTGGGTATAAAAAGAGCATCTCTGATGGTATGGGGGTACATTAGTGGGTATGAGGGGTATCTCTGATGGTATGGGGGTACATTAGTGTGTATGGGGGGGTATCTCTGATGGTATGGGGGTACATTAGTGTGTATGGGGGGTATCTCTGATGGTATGG
>NW_017308353.1:80789-83500 GCF_000935625.1 Nanorana parkeri | reverse complement strand
GGGGGGTATCTCTGATGGTATGGGGGTACATTAGTGTGTATGGGGGGTATCTCTGATGGTATGGTGGTACATTAGTGTGTATGGGGGGTATCTCTGATGGTATGGTGGTACGTTAGTGTGTATGGGGGGGTATCTCTGATGGTATGGGGGTACATTAGTGTATATGGGGGGTATCTCTGATGGTATGGTGGTACATTAGTGTGTATGGGGGGTATCTCTGATGGTATGGTGGTACGTTAGTGTGTATGGGGGGGTATCTCTGATGGTATGGGGGTACATTAGTGTATATGGGGGTGCAGCTTCCACATATCCGGGTATTAGAGCAGCGTGCGCTCCCATCCAGACGGCGTGGTTGTCAGGGAAGGCCTTGGATACAGGACAATGATAGACCTCATACTGTATTCACGACAACAGCATGGCTTCTAGAAGAGTCCGGGGGCGGAGCCTCCTGCAGTGCGGACCGTTCACCGATTGAACATATTTGGTGCTTCATGAAACGAAAAACACGACAAAGAAATCCGATATCAAGAAAGAACGGGACAACATTCCTCTCCGAAAGCTGCAGCAACCGGTCTCCTCAGTCCATAGACGTGTACTTGTTATAAGAAGGGGAGGGGCTACACCGGGGTAAACGTGGGCGTGTCTACACTTTTCTGAGACCCGTTGCTGCCATTCATTTCCATAAATTAGCTGATTTTTTCCTTAGAATGGTAAATTTTCTTCACTTCCTGTCTCAGCAGGAAATGAAAGGAAAACCCCCTACAAAGTGAAGCGGAGCCCCTCCGAAGGCTGGCCACACACGACACAATCGGATTGTACAATCTCTGTTGGCTGCTATGGGCTACTTTTCACTTTGTAAGAAGTCATCATGTCGCAGGAAAACGGCAACACTGGGTTCCGCGCCCAACGTCCAATCAAACGCCGCCCCCCCTTCCCGCAAATCACTTCACTGCATGAACTCACGGCTTGGAGACCGCTAAATCCATGACGGCTGTACAATCGTAGAAGATGAAGTCGGTCACGGCAACGGTGATTTCCTGGAAGACCAGCGCTAATCGTACGGCGACGTGATCTGCCGAGGAAAGAAAAATTTCAGGAAAAGGGTGCACTCAATATGTATAAAACATATTGGGGGGGAGAATTGATCTAAACTGGAGCAGTTGTCCACGGCAACCAATCAGCTTCTCTCTTCAGTTTGTTTAGTTGAGATTTGAAAATGAAACAGAGAAGCTGATTGGTTGCCGTGGACAACTGCTCCAGGTTTGATCAATTTCCCTCATTGTATAAAGATCATACGAAATAAAACCAATCTTCCTTCCAGAGGAGGAGGAGCCAGCGGCACAATTGTGGGAGACTGAGGAGAGTTCACACTTAAATATTCCAGTGACGGGGAAAAAAAGTAACAAGCCCGTGTCCTCCATTGTTTACATACGAAGTCCTCTCCCTGCCGGCCCGATGACATGTATGGGGCTCATCTACCTCCATCTCCTGACCGGGCGACATGCCCAATACACATCTATGGGGCTCATCTACCTCCACCTCCCGGCCGGGCGACTTGCCCAATACACGTCTATGGGGCTCATCTACCTCCATCTCCTGACCGGGCGACATGCCCTGTACACGTCTATGGGGCTCATCTACCTCCACCTCCTGACCGGGCGACATGCCCAATACACGTCTATGGGGCTCATCTACCTCCATCTCCTGACCGGGCGACAAGCCCACTACACGTCTATGGGGCTCATCTACCTCCATCTCCTGACCGGGCGACATGCCCACTACACGTCTATGGGGCTCATCTACCTCCATCTCCTGACCGGGCGACAAGCCCACTACACGTCTATGGGGCTCATCTACCTCCATCTCCTGGCCGGGCGACGTGCCCTGTACACGTCTATGGGGCTCATCTACCTCCATCTCCCGACCGGGCGACGAGCCCACTACACGTCGATGGGGCTCATCTACCTCCATCTCCCGGCCGGGCGACATGCCCAATACACATCTATGGGGCTCATCCACCTCCATCTCCTGGCCGGGCGACGAGCCCAATACACGTCTATGGGGCTCATCTACCTCCATCTCCTGGCCGGGCGACAAGCCCAATACACATCTATGGGGCTCATCTACCTCCATCTCCTGGGGGAGGGAGCCGCTGTCACAGCAGCATGGCCGAGTGGTGAGAAGAGAGAGCCGGGATCTGACAGCCGTCGGCTCTCTCTCTCTCTCCTCACCACCGGCTGAAGTGCTTCACTTCTCCTCTGATCCCCGCTGCATACAGATGGAGGAGAGCAGCGGGGATCCAGAGGAGAAGTTGCAGGCTGTGCCCCCCAGTGTGCGTGGCCGAGCGGCTTGAGGATCGGTACATTTCAGTGATCTGTAACAATCCTCTGTCCAGGACAAACACTTTGAGCGATCAGTACTATGTGTCCCCAGTTATGAATGAACAGGATGTGCTTTACATCACTTCCTGTCCATTCACGACTTTCTCAATGGGGAGTAGCACTCGCTGTACAGAGGCTCCTCCCCATTGATGATAGTAAATATGTTCTGAATAAATGGGATGCTTTCTATTCGTTTAGAACGGAGGCTGCAGGAAAAGAGATTGAGGACTCTGTGTGTGGACTCTGTGTCCTCAATTTCTTCTTCTATTTTAAAAGGGAAATATCAGCGGGCTGTTTAGACCCCCCAATATTTCCCCGAAGCCCCCGCAA
>NW_017308353.1:78612-79692 GCF_000935625.1 Nanorana parkeri | reverse complement strand
AATAAAAAAAAAAAAATTTAAAAAACATCCTGGAGGCGGGGCGCATGACATCACATCTGTACTCCATTGAGATCTAGGAGTCTCTCAGCCTCAGTGGCAGCCTTCTAAAAGCTGTTCCTCCGGCTCCAGACGGAGGTACGAATCTATGGAAATGGGGCTGGAGGGAGGCATCAGTGGACTACAAGTGCAGTGATGTCATCACATTTGTACTCCTTAGAGATGTACGAGTCTCTCAGCCTCAGTGGCAGGCTCCTACAGACTGTTCCTCCGGCCCCGGGTCCATACTGACGTAGGAACCCAAGGTTATGGAGCCAGAGGAAGTTCTCAATGGACTACGAGTGCAGTGACGTCACCACATGTGTACTCCATTAAGATGTACGAGTCTCTCAGCCTCAGTGGCAGGTTCCTACAAGCTGTTCCTCCGGCCCCGGGTCCATACTGGAGCTAGGAACAGGCCCGGATTCCCCACAAGGCCACCGACCCTGCCGCTCCGTGTACACAGTGAGGCCCCGTTCACATATAGCGACTTGGTCGCGCGATTTCCGCCGCGATATCGCGCATTTTTGCCGCGCGATATCGCAAGAAGTCGCCGGCCAATGCTATTCAATGGAGCTGTCTTAACTCCATGTCGCGCGTCGCAAGTCGCTTCTACCGGACCCTTTTTTCGGCGGATTTTGCGCAATTCTGCTTTTTTTTCTATGGAGCCCGACGGAGAAGGTCGCGCTACCGTCTCTGGATCGTCGCCCCGAAAGTCGCACTATCCCGGCCGCTGCAAAGGTATGTTGCTACATGTGAACGGGGTCTGAGAGGGGAGAGCTGTGCTGTGCTAGGACTCCTGTATTGGAGGTGACGGGGGTCAATAAAGAGAACCTGTCACCTCCAATTGCTATCACACAGGGGGATTGTTTTCTCCTGTGTGATAGCAATAAAGTTAAGTGAAAAAAAATTGATAAAAAATAAGAATTATTATTTAAAAAATTTCAAAAAGTGATTAAAAAGTAAAAAATAATAAAAATATTAAAAAACAATAAGAAAATAATTATGAAAAGTAAATAAACAATAAGATAGAAAATTATAAAA
>NW_017308353.1:77697-78586 GCF_000935625.1 Nanorana parkeri | reverse complement strand
ATGGGGGCCGCAGAAAGTTATCAATGGATTACAAGTGCAGTGATGTCATCGCCTTTGTACTCCGCTGAGATCTACAAATCCCCCTGCCGCGGCAGGTCCTGTGATTGGATCTGTAAATGAATGATGTGACTGTGCGGGCAGCTCCACCGAAGCGTGTAGGGAGGAACCTGTGGTGTCAGGGGGAGGGGCTAAGGAATGCCACCATGATCCATGTTGCACCCTAAATATGGATGGAGCACAGTAGAAAAGATGAAGTTACCCTTTCATTTATTTAGTGAATCCTCTCCGTGTAACAAGCGACTGAAATCGGCAGACTGACTGAAAGAGGAACTGGGGCGGGAGTGACACATCCCAGACCTGCAGACATCGTTATTTAGAAAAAGCCTTTACATGGAAATCTGAGGGGAAGTCGGGGTTTGTCCTATGACCAGTTACACCCAGACCCAGTCACTTCTCCATCTGTGAGAGCGTGACCCGTCTGATGCCTCTACACCAGGGGTGGCAAAACTCCGGCCCTCCAGCTGTGTGGTGGAACTACAAATCCCATGAGGCATTGCAAGATTCTCACAGCCACAGACATGACTCCCAGAGAGAGATGCCTCATGGGATTTGTAGTTTCACCCACAGCTGGAGGGCCGGAGTTTGGCTACCCCTGCTCTACAATGTCATGAATGCTCAGCGTTTCTCACACACCCGATCACTGCGTGCGTTACGTCCAGGCAGATGATGTGCATTCCACAATGAAGTCTGGTACGGCAGAGACGCGCCAATAACCCAAATACCCCCCCGCCCCGCCCATGCCACAAGCAGGCGTGGAGGAATCGAAAACTGTTACATTGCATATTTGCACTCCTCGGATGTGGCGGCGGTACTTCACTTCCCCTTTTAG
>NW_017308353.1:76664-77247 GCF_000935625.1 Nanorana parkeri | reverse complement strand
ATGTGGCGGCTGTACTCCTCTTCCTTCTGTAGGTTTGTATTTCTTGCTGATCCTGCCAATAAACACACTTCCTGCCCTAGGGTAGCCACAATCACTTACTGTACAGTGGCGCAGAGTGGGCGGGGCACTCGCCCCCGGGGCGCCAGCCTGAAGGTCAGTGGACACAGAGGTGGTGACAGCTGTGTGCTAAGGGTTCATGTCCCGACTCACCTTTCCCCTGCGGATTGGGCGGCAGCTGCTCCGGCGGCGGGGAGCTGCACCGGACCTGGTTGCCATACACATGCGCATAGCTGGATGACTTATTAAAGACGCATTTCCAAGCGTCGTCCTCGGCAACAGCTGGAAGCTGGGGCACCGTCATGGAGATCTGAGGGGGAAAGGTGGGAGATATCATCACACAAGAATGTATCTCATATCATTAGCTGACCTACTAGGATCTACTTCAGCCCCAAACCGTGTCTTCTACAGCCAAACTTCTTGGCCCCGGAGAGGCTCCCACTGCTCTTGGATGTCCACCCCATCCAGGAGCCAGTCCACCCCATCCAGGAGCCAGTCCACACAATACAGGGGCCAGTCCACCCAA
>NW_017308353.1:70201-76589 GCF_000935625.1 Nanorana parkeri | reverse complement strand
CCCCAATCCAGGAGCCAGTCCACCCCAATCCAGGAGCCAGTCCACCCCAATCCAGGAGCCAGTCCACCCCAATCCAGGAGCCAGTCCACCCCAATCCAGGAGCCAGTCCACCCCAATCCAGGAGCCAGTCCCCCCCAATCCAGGAGCCAGTCCACCCCAATCCAGGAGCCAGTCCACCCCAATCCAGGAGCCAGTCCACCCCAATCCAGGAGCCAGTGGGATATCTTTAAGGAGACAGTTCCATTGAGAACAACTAGAGAAAACCTCAAACGTTGGGCGCCAGTTGTAATCCTGAGGGAGCATTAGCTACCTGGCTCTCGGGATTTGTCCAGCCCGGTCCTAACATATACATAGTAACTGTAATATGACTATTCTTACAAAGCCCCCGCTGGACCCCACCAGTCTGAACAACTTAAGACCCATCTCCTTGCTCCCGTTTACCTTCAGACTTCTTGAACACCTAGTCTACATCCATCTGAGCCACCGCCTCGCTGTTATCAGGCTTCTCAACCCTTTTTCATCTGGCTTTTGTCTGCAACACTCCTAGAACTCACCAGCTGCTAAAACCTATACCCTACACCCTTAGACCTTTCTGCTGCCTTTGTCACAATTGACCATCCATGCCTCAAAAAACCTCACTCCCTTGGCCTCCAAGCCTCTGCTCCTTCATGGTTCCTATCTCAGCACACCTTCAGTGCCACCTACAACTCTTCTCCTCATAGGGGTCCTCCAAGGCTTGGCCTTCTGGCTCCTCCTACTCTCCATCTCCACCTTCCACGGTCATTTCATAACCTCCCACAGCCTCCAATACCATCTCTATGCTGAACACACCCAAATCTATCTCTCTACTCCTCAGCTCATCCCTCCCGTCTCCTCATGCATCCCTAATTCCCTCACTGACATATCAAACATGGGTGTCCCATCACTTCCTTAAACACAATCTGGTCAAAATTGGGATCATAACATTTCCTCCCCCCCTCCTCCAAATTCTCCATTGTAATCAACAACAATGACTACCTACTAGGTGTACTCCTGGAGACTGACCTCTCCTTTTGGCTTCACATCTAAATCTTCTATTCCTAACATTTCCAAAATTCACCCCTACGTAACCAGTGACAAGTCAAAGCCCCTAAATCACTCCATTGTTATTGATCCCCTGGACTCTCCTCATTGGCCAACCTCCACACAGGCTCCTCCCTCTTCAGTATCATGAATGCTGCTGCCAGTGTTATTTACTTTACCAACCGTTCGGTGGGAGCCGCCCCTCTTTGCCAATCACTCCACTGGCTCCCCCTCCTAACTCTAAATACAACGTACAAAGCCACTCTGACCCGAGCTCCATCACCATCCTCATCTCAAATTATCACCCAATTCGTCCTCTCCGCTCCTCCCAGACCTCTTTATATTCTTGCCCCTTCATCATCTTCTCTCATGGCTACCATAAAACCATGGTTGGCCACTCTCTCCAATCACACACCTCCGTCTGCTCCTGCCGGCTCTGATTGGCTGGCGAGAGATCCCGGATGGACAAACAGCGGGTCTGATCGTCGAAGCTCCACAGCCAATGGTTAGCCGCGTCGCTGTTCTCGCACTGCTGCTTCTCTGTGCACCTGCGAATCAGATAGAAGAAGGATTAGTAAAGAGAAAAAGCGAAACCCCCTATAAACTATCCCGCCCCCCTCAGTCCCGACCTCTCCAGCTAATTCCCTAGTCAGGGCTCACAGCAAATATATAGTCACATTTGTTTAGTTTAGCTTTGGGTGGAGGGCACGAGGCGACCCACTAAACATGCGTTCACGTCCCACTTTTGGGTCACGAGCCACCAGTTGAGAACCAGGGAGCTAGATATACACAGTCCGATCGGATGTCGGTACTTGCTGCTGTAAGATTGTGCGTCAGAGCATTCAGCAACGCAGGCACCGATGTGGAAGATAAATGGAGCTCTCAAGAATTTCGTTTGATTGCCATGCAAATGATCTGAGTTTGAATGTTCCATCTCTGGATGCATGGAAGTGAAGTAATGTTTGATGCAACGCATGCGATCTTATTAGCCACTCGCTTGTCCTACGGAAGCATCATCGAGTCACGTTACAGATGTTTCTACCTCTACAGGCGCCTTTAAAAAAGTTAGTGGAAATAACAGAAAAAAAAAAGGAGTGTCGCTGTCATAAAGCCTGCACCGCTCTTCTAAACTGAGAAAAGTGGAGCAGATCCTGCTTCTGGGGGGTGCCGGCCCCTTTGTGATTTAGGAGCGATCTGCCCTATTTTTCAATGACACGGCATAGGGATCAGAAGACCCGCAGCTGCTTGCTCTGCCCTCCACTGAGAGCGAGAGGAAGGCTGTTAACCCTGCGTTTGCCAGCTCCCATATTTGCATTCCCTCTGGTTAACCTTTACATCAGGGGCGTAACTAGAAATCACAGGGCCCCATAGCAACATTTTGTATGGGGCCCTGCGATTTCTAGTTATGCCCCCTTGCAGAGCCCATTTGATATCACACACAGCCCACCTTCTTCCGTCGCAGGGGGCCCGCCTTCCTCCTCCACAGCTGCTGGCTGTCACTGACTCTGCAGCGACTGTGAGGAGGAATGCGCCGCTGCACACATAATTGACAGGTTGTCGGTGATTTAACCGCAACACGTTCCTCCTCACAGCCGCCAGTGACAGCCAGCAGCCTGAGATGCCATAGCGACCCAGACGGCCCGCACGGCATCGGGGATGTTCCGGCCGGGCCCCCCCGTGCCCTCAAACAATTTGGGCCCCTCCTTACCATCTTGTCTTGAATTGTATTGTGACTGTAATGTCTTCCTTATATTGTAAAGCGCTGCGCAAACTGTTGGCGCTCGATAAATCCTGTATAATAATAATGGCCGACCTGGGTCGCTATGGCGATTGTTACCTGCCACTGGCCTGAATGTTACACGTGATATATAACAGGAATCTGTCACACCGCTCCTACCAAGCCATCTACAGGCATCTGAAGCAGACAACAGAATGATGAGAACAGTATTACGGGTGACAAACGTCCATAATTATCCGACATAAAACAGCATTTTACAGCATATAAGAATGTTATGGAGCCGCGTTACTAGGCAATAAAAAGGAGTTTGCGTGACCGGCATTGCAAAACTACTAAGGGGTTAAAGGTGTGTCCACTGACAAGTAATACGTTAGCGGAGTCAGCCCCGGGCTTCCTAAATATCTTTGTTACCATGAAACCGAGATCATCCTGTCCTGACTCTGTTCCTGTCCGCCTGGCAGTTCTGTGAGGCCCCCGGCTCCTCCGGTTACATTCCCCCCAATAGCAGGGGCAGGGGAAACCCCACTTATGTCCTTGTTTGGAGGTTTAGATACACTTTTATGCACCTTGGCCCTTTCAAGTCTGCTTAGTGTTACTATATAGAAAAATAGCTTTTCCTGCACTAGCTGGTCGCTTTAAGGCGTGGTAGCGGACCTATGGCACGCATGCCATAGAGGGCACGCATGCCATAGAGGGCACGCAGAGGCCCCTCTGGTGGACCACGAGCCTACTCAGGGGTGTCAAAATCCTATCGCCCGACGCCCGGGACATGCAGTTCCGGGCGACAGGCGGGTAGTTTTTTTAATCTACATTTAGGACCCGTTCACACCAGTTGCAGTGCGTTCCGGCCCGGACGCACTGCCTCGCATTGCGGCCGGCTCACTTTTTAGCGGGGCTGGAGGGGGCGTGGTGGGCCATTGAAGTGAATGGCACCGTAGCCACGACCTCGCCCGCACGGGATCGCAAGGCACATTGTGCCTGCGGGCCGGTCCTAACGAAATAGTGCTTGCAGCATATTGTTCGGACCGGACCAGACCACGGCATTGATGTGCTTGCTTTCCCATGCGGCCAATCGCATTGCGGCAGGAGGGCGTGGCTACGGTGCCATTCCCTTGAATGGCCCGTCACGCCCCCCTCCTGCCCCACTAAAAAGTGAGCCGGCCGCAATGCGAGGCAGTGCGTCCTGGCCAGAATCGCCCAAATGCTCCGATGCCTAGCCCGATACTTCCTGTATCAGGAAGCCAGGCAGCGCGTCATTAGACGCTGCCCTGCTTTCTGATTGGCCAGGAAACCGGCTTCATGCTCCCTCGTCACTCGTAATGATGCAGCGCCCTGCTTTCTAATTGGCCGGGAAGCCGGCTTCATGCTCCCTCGTCACTCGTAATGATGCAGCGCCCAGCTTTCTGATTGGCCGGGATGCCGTCATCTTATGACAAGGGAGGCTGGAGCCGGCTTCCCAGCCAATCAGGAAGCCGGGCGCCGCGCCATTACACGACGCCCGGCTTTTCATGATTGGCCAGCAAGCCGGCTCCATGCTTTCTCATCACTTTAGCATCCTTGCCTCTCGGGAAGCCGTATGACGAGTCTTTACACACCGCCTGGCTTCCTGAATCGGACTTCCGGTACTCGGCATCGGCGAGTACCGGGGGAAAAAAAATATCGGTACCCAAATACCGGTATCGGTGCATGCCTACTTATTACAATACCGAACTTATTTGAAGTGTTGGCACTTTGAGATAAATAAATAGATTTTGTGTCGCAGTTTGGGCCCCTGGGCTGCTGTGAGGGATAGTTACCCTTTCTCTGGGGTCAGTGGTAAAAATCAGACCCAAAACGGTGAAATGGGAGGTACTTGGCCCGAGTCTTGGCGTCTTTGCACACTGGCGCTCCCATCATAATACTGATCATTACCGGTTTATAGAACACAACACCGAGCACCGGGCACCTACCTTCCTTGGAGTACACACCACCCACAGAAAGGGTCTCTGGCACGTACGCATTCATCACATGACGAGGAGAGAGCGCACTCCGCAACTGGAAGTTTGGAGACCTGAAACAAAAAGAAAAGAAAAAGGTGACGAATCTCCCCGGCCGCTCGTGAGAACCTACAAAATACATACAAAGACGATAGAGAACTTCTGGTTGGTTGCTGGTAGGGATGCACCGATATTAGTATCGGTATCGGTGCCGATACCAAGTATTTGAGTGAGTACTCGTACTCGCCCAAATGCTCCGATACCTAGCACGAGTACTTCCTGTATCAGGAAGCCGGGCAGCGCGTCATTACACGCTGCCCGGTTTCCTGATTGGCCGGGAAATGGCTCCATGCTCTCTCGTCACTTGTGATGAGAGAGCATGGAGCCGACTTCCCGGCCAATCAGGAAGCCGGGTAGTGTGCAATGACACGCTGCCCGGCTTCCCGATTGGTCAGGAAGCTTGCAAATCCGGAAGCCGGGCGCCGTGTAATGACGCAGCGCCCGGCATTCTGATTGGCCGGGAAGCCGGCGTCATGCTCCCTCTTCATCTCATGAATCATAATATTAAGAAAGTGACCTTAAAGCATTAGTTTGTATTGCTTTAGAAAAAAAGGTGACCTGTCCCTTTAAGAAAAAGTATCGGTAATTGGTATCGGCGAGTACTTGATCAAAAGTATCGGTACTCGTACTCGCTCTTAAAAAAAGTGGTATCGGTGCATCCCTAGTTGCTGGACATGGCGCAGTTATAAACAAGGAGGTTCAGCTGAATATTGAGCATCAATGCACAAAGGTTGACCTGAAATTTCGGGCTTTTGGTATTTTTGGCCATAAAACTGGAGGTCTCCATCACCAGGCGACGAGGGAGCATAGAGCCGGCTTCCCAACCAATCAGGAAGCCGGGCAGCGTGTAATGACTCGCTTCCCGATTGGTTAGGAAGATTGCCAACGAGGAAGCCGCACGGCGAGTCAATGTCGGCTCAGTAGATCGGGAGGTGAGGGAACACATCGCTCACCTCTCGATCCTGTCACGGCTCTCTGCGTGACAGGGGAGGGGCTGGAGTCCCCCCTCCCCGCTCCGATCCTCCAGCGCTGACTGGCGGAACGGACGGGGGAGGGGGCGGGTACAGCTGTCTCTGCCTCTAGATAGGAGGAGCCAGCTGTCAGTCACGCAGCTGGGCGGATGCCGGCACAATTGTCGGGATCCGCTCCGGCTGCGGCGTCTCAGTATACCGCGAGCTGTAGCTCCCTATATACTGAGCTCAGGGTGACGGGAGGACGCTAGTTTGTCTCTTCCCGTTACCCTAAGGAGAACTATGGGGAAAAGCCCTGACCCCAGAGTTCTCCTTTAATGGGACTTCCGGTATCGGTATTTGGCAAGTACCGAAAAACCGCCATCGGTGCATCCCTAATATACTGTATATATAATGTGTGTGAGCATGGGATAATAAAATGATTATATACATACACACACGCCTCGCACATGCCTGTGCTATGCTATCCTATGATCTGGATGCACCGTAACCAGCAAGGTCCTTTGTGAGCCAGAAGGGCGAACACGTGTAGACACAATAGGACAGGTGGTGCTCAGGGACTGTTCGAGGCCTTTAAATTT